>NW_028281225.1:285000-317500 GCF_059751285.1 Brachycentrus maculatus
ATATATATATATATATATATATATGTGTATATGTATATATATATATATATATATATATATATATATATATATATATATATATATATATATATATATATATATATATATATATATATATATATATATATATATATATATATATATATATATGTATATATATATATATATATATATATATGTATATATATATATATATATATCAATACAACAGACAAATCAATGTTTTTTAGACAAAGAAGTTGAATGTTGTGAATATCACACAAGTCTTGAGACTTGAATATAGCAAATAATACGCTCGTTCCTGATATTCATAAGAGTTCTGAGAATTCAATGCTTCTTTTTATGCTTCGAAAACGAAGGCAAATATCGTATTTCCCATAGGCTAAAGCATACTTCGATTTGTATATGTTTAGTTTTGATGAAATGGAAAGTTCGTTCGGAGATTTTGTGTACTTTGCGAGTGGAAAGAACTCAAATTTATTACGTACATAAGTAAATTTGTTCAAATCTACGCACTTTGAACTGGATTATAAACGTAAATACTGTAAATGAATCTAAACAGATTATTTATCTTTAGCCAACGTAGACTCAAAGTTGTCTCATATGGTATATCTACGTACTGTTATATCCTTATTCATATACATATTTATTACCTGTGAATGTTGTTAAAAGTATAAAGTTATATTCAAATAAACTTTATAAAATTCAATAACTTTGTTTTAACCACTTTTTTATTATTGATACAATTAAACCTACCGGTTTCGACAAGAACCTTGTCATCATCAGGGTTTATTTTAATTCTAAAACGTTGAAATACACTCATCAAAAACTTCCACACACTCCGTTAAAATCCTCACGGAGTGTGTGGAAGTTTTGGTGAGAGTATTTTAATGTTTTTAATGTTAATTAAATTTACTTGGAAATTTAAGAGATCAGTTTTTATTTTAATTTTTTTAAATTAAAATTAAAATAAATACTTGAAATCTATTGTGACACGTGTGTCGATGCATTACATATTTTCATATTTTTATCATCAGAGTTTATTTTAATTCTAAAACATTAAAATACTCTCATCAAAAAATCCACACACTCCGTGAAAATCTTAAAAAATAAACCACGATGATGACAAGGTTCTTGTGCAAAACGGTATGTTAAATTGTATTAATAATAAAAAAGAGGTTAAAACAAAGTTATTTAATTTTATAAAGTTTATAAAATGTGCCACAACGTATCTGCGGAAAACATTCAAGAAATATTCAAATAACTTTACACCTATTAAAATACCTTCTTTATTTTTAATCATAGTTTTACTTGGTAAATGCCTTTTTTTTCACCGTTATCGACTCCCAATGGTGCATAGGGTACTGCGTCGTATTGACGCAGTGTCATCTTGATTGTTACTTATATGAAAGCAAGGCGATCAGCAGTGTGCTTTTTGTACCAGTTCAGGGTTGTTGTACCAATTTTTATTTTGACCTCCCTGGGAATCGAACCCGGAACCTCCAACACGGTAGCTAAACACGCTTTTCGATGGAAGATGAAGATGTTTGAAGATCATTGTTATTAAATATGTGAAAAAGCAAGATGTGAAGCCTAAAACTTGAAAAATAAAAATTATTTAAATGTTTAAAAAATTAAAAGATGATTAAAGAAAACACTTCGTTTTTTACCACTTGAGTTTTATTATAGACTACATGTTTCAGAAGTTAAACTTCCATCATTCAGGTCTGTATAATAACTTAAATATAAAATATAAAATTATTCTATAATGTATATTTTATATTGTTATATATATGTATAACATTAAAAGTCAAAAGTCTTTCAAACAGATAGTGCTCTTTTAGATTTCCGATTAAAAGATGTTGTCGAGAAAAAAATAGTCGAGTGATCAGTCTCTAAAAAAATAATCTCCATAAATCTGCTCCAACTGGATCAGAGACTTAATAATTGGGGGAAAGAGGACTTGCTTTATTTTTAAATAATTATATAGATCACTGGAGCAAAAACAATTTTTTTCAAGTAAACTCTAAGTAACTTACTTACTAACCACCACGCCACTTTCTGCAGGGGTAGACAGATATAATAGAACGTCACATCACACTCTAGCTTTATATACCCACCGATTATTCTTAACACAGCTTATATTTAGACCTGAAGATGGAAGCGAAGTTTCCGAAACTATTCGTCATAATAAAATAAACTCAAGTGGTAGAAAACAAGTGTTTTTCTTTTACAATTTCTTCATCATGTCTTACCACAAAGCGAATGCCGAAATAATAAATAAAATATTCTTAAAAAGTAGACTGAATGCAATCGAAATGCGATCTCACAGAAGAATGTGCGACAAAACAATGTATGATAGATGTTCGAATAGTGAAATAAGGAAGGAATGCAAAGCAGAGATAAGCATTATTGATAAAATTATGAAAGGTGTGTTGAGATGGTTTGGACATGTAGAACGAATGAGTGAGGAAAGAACGGTAAAACAAATATATGAGGCGAATTTATTTGGAAAAAGGAGCAGAGGAAGACTGAGAAAAACATGGCATGATCAGGTATGCCAAATAATTGAAAGTGGTCAGGTTAGGAGTCGTAACAATCAGCGGATCTTCTATTTTGCCTTTTATGATTAGGTGCAATAGCTCGCACTTGTCTCCTCTCAGCACATGCCCCAGATAGGACACCTTCCGGACCTTGATATCAGTCAGCAACTGTCTACTACTCTTGCTCTTTGGAGCACATTTGCTTTGCTGACCATATCGGTCATGGCACTTACATTAATTTAAAAAAAAATAAATGTAATAACAAAAATCCTACATAGGTAAACCTGTGCGTAGATAAACAATATGAGTAAAATATCTAGTAAAAATAATTTTAGGATTTTAATGGAGTACGTGGAAGTTTTTGGTGAGAGGTTCTTGTGACAAGGTTCTTGTCGAAACCGGTAGGTTAAATTTTATTAATAAAAAAGTGGTGAAAACAAAGTTAATTAATTTTATAATGTTTATAAAATGTGCCACAAAGTATCTGCGGAAAACATTCAAGAAAATCAATTTTATTAATTTAAAACAAAAAAATGGTGAAAAACAAAGATAAAAAATAAAAATGTGAGGAAAAATACATATAAAATGAAATTTTAATGTGAAAATCAAGGAGTTTTTGGATTTGAGTTATTTTGATATTAATTTAAGGACACAATATAGAGAGTCCTCCGTAAGAAAAATCTATGAATAAAACGCAAACCCTCTTTCTCTCCCCGTCGTTCCGTTCCAATCACCCCAGGACATCTGTTCCGTTTTCAAACTTTGAAATTCACGATTTTAAACTCGTACTTTTCTTATACTTGTCTCACTACCCTTATTTATTAGTGAACTTTAGAGTAAAATAAGTTTATTCTTATAAATATTTAGAAATTTAAGAGATCAAAATATATTTTTAATGTAAGTTTAACATGGTAAATACTATATTTCTTGAAATCTATAGTGATACGTGTTTCGATGCATTCCGTAATTTCATCAGTATTAATTTACTTATCGTATGGTCATTAGTTAATAAGGTTATCCGCCTCTATAATGTAATGGTCAGCAAGCTCGTCTACCGTTCTAGAGGTTCCGGGTTCGATTCCCAGGGGGGGGGGGGGTCAAATAAATGTAAGTGATTTTTCACTCTAATATTTATTCAATATTACCCTGGGCTAGTTAGTACCCGAAGTGGAGGGCTGATCACCTTTCCTTCATGTGTTAATCATCAAGATAATACTGAGTTTTGAATTCAATTCAATTCAATTAAATTGAATTCAATTTATTCAATAATTAATAAACGTTTTATTTTTTGACATCTCATCAAAGATGAAGAAGAATATGGAAGTCTTTGATGAGATGTCAAAAAATAATATGAAAATAACTCCTGTAATTGGAGATAATCCAGATTTTGTGAACAAGTATTTGGACACACTCAAAATATTGTAAATTAATATATACATTACAAACTAATATTTAAGGCGTATACATTAATAAAACAGATTAAAAAGTAAGCAAGAAGACTCTTGTTAAATGTGTAGAAGAATCGCGCTTCGGAAAACTCCTTCGGACACATGGAACAGATCAATATCTAATGTGATATTGTTCAACATAGCGGTAGCTTTTCCTACAGGCATTACCATCGGCAGGTTGGTCTTGTTTATATGATGCAGTGAGTGCCCTATACACCATTGGTGTGCATATAAGGGTTTGAATGAAAAATATCTTGTAGTTAGTAAATAGTAGATAGTTAAAAATAACAAGTTAATAGTTTTTTTTTTACTTGTAACTTTCCAAATGAAAAAAATCCATAAAATAAATTGGAAATAATGGCTTTACTCAATTTGACACATACCAGTACTTCATATTTTTTTCAACAAAAATTCTTTTAAAGGAAAATACCACCCCTGGAGAGTACAAAAACACTTATATTAGCTTCGAAAGAAAATTTAGAACTTTCCTTTGTGAAAATATGTATAAGTGATTATTTTTTCTTCTTCCATGAATAAAAATCGAATCCTGTTCGAAGTAATAAATTATTACACGAGTCAGTATGTGAGTGTGTGTGTGTAATTTTTCGTTGTTGTTTAACATTTAATTTTTATTATACTAATCCTTACTTCAGAAATTATTCTTAATTTTCTTATTTTTGCAGTTCATATTTATTTTCACATATTTTTTGGTTGAAACTAGTACATTCAAATATCGTACTGACAAATATTTATTGACATTAATTTAAAATGAAATACTTTATCCATAACTTTTATGTATGATAATTATTATATAATATACTACTAAAATTCATTCTATTTGTATTCATTGTGTCTGAAAAATCATATAAAATCATAATTTTCAACCTATAACTTATTAATAGATTTATATTATCCACTGCCACTTCGTGATGGAATTGCATTTTAATATATTATAAGATTAAAACCAATATTTTTAGCTTTTCCACTTTATTTTTATTTGACCAGCGACCGGGTTTCGTGGTTACCGACATCATCAGACTGGTGGGAGGCTATACAAATTGTTATGTTATATATAAAACAAGGCAGGAGTTGATAACCATGATTTGATATAATTTTATCAACTCCTGCCTTGTTTTATAATATAAAAATAAAGTGGAAAAGCTAAAAATATTGGTTTTAATCTAATAAAAAAAAAAACCTTATCCGCACTCAATGGTGCATAGGGCACTGCGTCATATAAACGCAGTGTTATCTTGATCGTTTACACATGAAGGAAAGGTGATCAGCCCTCCGCTTCAGGTACCAGTCCAGGGTAATATTGAATAAATATGACAGTGAAAAAATCACTTATATTTATTTTACCCCCCTTGGGAATCGAACCCGGGACCTCCAGAACGGTAGCCGAGCGTGCTGACCATTACACTACGGAGGCGGACGAGGCGGACGAGTTTAATCTAATAATATACTATAACTTATTGTTGTGTTTATATAACACGGAAGGGAGTTTCTTCTAGCTTCCCACCAGTTTGATGATATCCGTAATGATAAAACCCGGTCAGTTGTTAGAATAAAATAAATGTGAAAAAAAAACAAACTCTTTATTCATTTCATTATAAAAATAAATATATATGCATATAGAAATATAAAAAAAACAACCGTTAATTTATTGATATTGGAAATTTGAAGAGTCAAGAACCCTCAAAGTTGGCAGACAAGAAAGCTTCCCATGAAAAGTTTCAAAAGCTCGTTGCACTGAAGAGCGTAAATTGGTTATAAACAAGGGATGCGAGATATTAAATTATTGAGCTTTAATGTCAGATTGTGAGTCAGAGTTTGCTCTTTGCTCCGTGATAAATAATTTATAAACTCAGTGCTCAAAATCTTTGAGATGTTAAATTACAGGAATGAATTTCTATTTTGTTCTGTGTGAGAGTATAATTGGATATGGCATAGTGGGTTGTAGTATAACTTCATTCACTATGTTAGAGCAGAGGTCGCAAACCTATTGGACCAAAAGAGCCAAACATGAGTAGCAAAACGGTTTAGAGATTTTTTTATTGTTATTTTTTCTCAGATTATTTTTATAAGCTGAGAAAAGCCTGAAAACATAATTTTCATTTACATTTTTTATGCAGCTTATAATTTGACCAGTTTTTTTTATTCACAACATTTTGAGTATGACTTTTTCACAAATCTGCGTTTTGTTCACTAACAAATTTATATATTTTTTTTACATTTGAACAAAGAGGAAGATGAATATGGAAGTCTAAGTACTTACGGGGCTTACGACATATCAAAGGTTAGTTTAAGTGATCACTTTACATATGTGTAACATTCACAATTCTACCCATGATATATCGCTCACTCCTTTCAAAAACGTCATAAATCTAAATTTGTCTATTTTTAGTTCTTCATGTTTTCGGAATGCCCAGAAAATGTACCAAATGTAGAAAATTCCAGCAAAAGAGGCATATTTTAAACTTAATATTTTCCCGCTACAGGGCAGAAAGTGTTGTTTTTGCATTTTGAAGAAAAGGTATTGTTTAATTATTTTTTCAAATGTACTAAATATTTTTTAAATGGAGAAAAAACCTTCAGGTTTTACCTAAAAATATTTGTTGCACAGTAAAAAGTTCAATTAGCAAAACGGTTTAGAAATTTTCGGAGATCCAATATTTAATTTATAATGATTTGATTTTATTCATGTATGGTCCTTCAATATAAAATAAAACCTCCAAGTATTTTTTTTTTATAATAACAATAATAAAACCCTTATCCGCACCCCAATGGTGCAAAGGGTACTGCTTCATATAAACGCAGTGATATCTTGATCGTTTATGGTACACATAAAAGAAAGGTGATCAGCCCTCCGCTTCATGGTAATATTGAATAAATAAAACAGTGAAAAATCACTTATATTTATTTGCCCCCCCCCTGGGAATCGAACCCGGGACCTCCAGAACGGTAGTCGAGTGTGCTGACCATTACACTATGGACAAAATTTTTTTTTTAAGCAACATGTTTTATTTATTGATTTAGTGTTTAATTTGTAGAACTCCATTGTAATTAATGTATTCATTGTTAAATTAAACACAGATTTTATGAGTCTACTAAGTTGAATTTAATATAAAAAAACACAAAAAATTAATGTTGTGACAATTTTTACGCCTAGTTATGGCCTTTTCAAACGCATGAGGTTCGTTTTAAAATGTCATAACAATGTGAAACAATTGTCACATAATTTAAAATTTTATGTGTTTTTTGAACAATAAAATACAACTAAGTAGACTCTATATTTTCTTACAAAAAGTTTGATTTATATTGTTTTTATTTTAAGTTTTAAATTGATATTTGTAAGACATGATAATGTTGGAAACGTTTTCTTTTGTTGGTAAAACTAAAAGCTTGTACACTTAAATTAAATTCATAAAAAGTTTTCAAACTTCTGAATACAAAACACCCTCAAAGAGTTGTTAGCAAAAAATCTTAAGAAAATACTTTCGAAAATAATTTTGAAGTAAAGAACCAGAACATTTTAAAAAATTATAAAAGAGGATACAATTTTCGAAGGATAGAGGACTGAGTTCTTAATTGTTTTTTAAATCCTTTTCTCAAAAATGACATCACTGAATTGTGTGAAGAATGAAAGTTTATGAATCAGGAGGTGACATTGAGTTATTTCCTTATTTTTTTGACAGATGAAAGCTATTGTTTTTGAAGGCATTGTTCAAAATACTCAAGGCAAATTTTTAGAAATCTTTGTGTACGTAATTGATGTTGTTAGTTAACGTAAGATTTTATGTTTTTACAACTATCAAATAGCTGCCTTCTACTGTTATATTTTTATATGTTTGTTTAGAAATAAGTGATAATTTACATATTTTTTAAAATTTTTTTTTGAGACTCCAAAAAATTAGTAAATTATGGCATTATTGCAATATATATATATATATATATATATATATATATATATATATATATATATATATATATATATATGTATATATATATATATATTTATATATATTTATATATATATATATATATACATATATATATATATATATATATATATATATATATATATATATATATATATATATATATATATATATATATATATATATATATACATATATATATATATATATATATATATATATATATATATATATATATATATATACATATATATACATACATATATATATATATATATATATATATATATATATATATATATATATATATATATATATATATATATAATAGATTTGAATTTATACGTAATAATCTGAAACTGGTCAAAATATAAGTTTAAAAAAGTTAAAATCATATTTTGAGGCGTCTCCTAGAAAAAAAACATGTAAGAATATTTCATACTCGTTTCATACAAAAAAGGTCTCTGATTATATCTTTACTCAACTCAATCAACATTTTTCAGTTTACGTATTTTTTTTTTCAGTAAAAGCACGTGAAAATAAAATCGATCAAGCCTTTCCTTGCATGTTTCCAAATCCCCACTGTATCATATATAACCTTCATACTTTTTAGAAGCCTTGCTCACTCATGCACGTGTTTCTCGCCCTTGGAGGCTTAGCAGCTAGTTACAGGGTGTGTTAAGTAGAGTTAAGGGTTTGTGCGGCTTATTTCCTTTGTCCGTGCCTCCCCTAACGTTCCTCGAGGCCTCATACGTACAGCAAATATGAAAACCCTGTTGAAAACGGGTATATGGGTAGAAATCGGAGTTAGCCAAGGCGTCGCGTCGACCGCGTTTCTAGACTGATATGTACATACAATATGAAGAGCTTTTAGAATATATGCAATATCATGTTTTCAGCGTATCCTCTGATATGAAATCAACATAAAAAATGTATCAAGAGGATAGAAATCTCCCATACATGAATTTTAATTCGATAAATTAAGTAAAACAATAAACAAAAACCAAGTCACAACCAAAATTTGAAATATATTATCATATATTTATAAAGTAAATGCCAAAAATGCACTTTACGATGATAATAAAGACACATCTATATTATTTTTGGATATCTAAATAAAGATGAAGAAGAATATGGAAGTCTGGGCATTTACGGGGCTTACGATCGTCGCAGGCTGGTTTTACACACGTGTAACATTCACCAATTCTAACCATTTCTTGAATGTTTTCCGCAGATACTTTGTGGCACATTTTATAAATTTGATAAAATTAAATAACTTAGTTTTAACCACTTTTTTATTAATACAATTTAACCTACCGGTCTCGACAAGAACCTCGTCATCATCGGGGTTTATTTTAATTAAAAAACATTAAAAAACTCCACACACTCCGTAAAAATCATTAATGTTATTTTTTGTATTCGTAAAAAGTGGTCAAAACTAAGTTATTTAATTTTATAAAATTCTAAACATGATTGACAACCACATTACTCAAATTCTTGGAAGTTCTATACATGAAATTAAATATATAAATATGGTTCAATTTAAAATGTAGTGCTTGAAGCACTAGAATTTCAAAAGAGACATCTATTGGTGAGATGAAAGAAGCTTTTAATTGAGCAGAAACTCTTTCAGTTGTATGTGAGGTCCGAATCGTGGATTAAAATCACACACATGAGAATCATTTGTGTTAATTTTGTAGAACTGCATTTAATATAATAAAATAACAATTACAACATTCACTTTGTGGAAAGACATGATGAAATTGTATAAGAAAAACGCTTGTTTTTTACCACTTGATTTTATTTTATTATGACGATTAGTTTATATTAAGACTAGAAACTAGTCGTCACAATAAAATAGGCTCAAGTGGTCAAAACAAATATTTTTATCATACAAAATAACAATTTTAAAGTGTTTTCGTCATTAATTTATTTGACAACATTTTGGATGTGTCCAAATCCTTAATCACAAATCTGGGTTTCTCCACTTTTACGTTTTGACTAGTTATTTTTACGTTTTAGCATCTTAGTTTCAGGTTAATAATCAGGTTCTCGCCACCCAGGACGACCACTGCTGACAATTCGTCAGCAGTTCTCGTCAGAACTTCGGGACTCGGATCTGACTTGGGAGGATGCTAGGGAGCTGGATACAGTTTGTGGACTCCATATGCTCCATATAGGGAGCGGACATGGTTTAATAATAATAATTTATCTCAATCTAAATGAAGAAGAATGTGAAACAATCTGGTATGTCAAATACTTGAAAGCGGCCGGGTCAGGAGTCGTAATAATCGTCACGTATGTATAAGGGGATGCATGAATGTGGAAGAGGCAAAGAATGTTTGCAAAGACAGAGCGGTGTGGCGTTCGATTCTCTCTGCCTACCCCTGCGGAGAAGCGGCGTGATGGTTAGTTAGTTAGTTAGAATATGGAAGTCTGGATATTTACAGGGCTTACGTCATAGGGTCCTAGGGTAGTTGCTTGATCTGCTTGCCCTTGCGGAGAGACGGATTGATGGTTGGTGAGTTTAAAATAAAATGTATGAGGACAAGAGTTTGACTAAAAGCTTTTTAATGGTAATACGACGGTATTATATTGCCCGTCCTGAGAATTTATTTTTCCTTTCAGTAGACTTTAACAAATGACTGGGAAAAATGAAAAATTCCGTATTCAAATATATCTTCGTAAATGTGTTATTCTGGAAAATTCACCTTCTATGAAATAAGGATTTATAAAAAAAAAAAATAAGTTTATAACAAGCAATTAGTATTGTTGTAACTTTTTATCTTTAATATGTACATATTATTTTTTAGCATCGCAATATATATAATAAAACCCTTATCCGCACCCCAATGGTGCATAGGGCACTGCGTCATATAAACGCAGTGTTATCTTGATCGTTTACACATGAAGGAAAGGTGATCAGCCCTCCGCTTCAGGTACCAGTCCAGGGTAATATTGAATAAATATGACAGTGAAAAAATCACTTCTATTTATTTTACCCCCCTTGGGAATCGAACCCGGGACCTCCAGAACAGTAGCCGAGCGTGCTGACCATTACACTACGGAGACGGACTATATAGATGCGGCATCGCAATATAGATGAAGAATAATATAGAAGTCTGGGCATTTACGGGGCTTATGATCGTCATAAGTTTAAGGCTGGTTTAAGTTATCACTTTACACACGTGTAAAATCAATTCACCAATTCTACCTATAATTGACAACCACACTGCTCTAATTTTAAACTTCTATATACATGGAACTATGTTGAAACATAGTGCTTGAATCACTAAAATTTCACTAGAGACATCTATTGGAGAGATGAAAGAAGCTTTTTTTTTGAGCAGAAACTTTTTAATTTTTTTAGCCTAGTAAATGGCCTGACTTCTATATTCTTTTTCATCTTTGTTGAGATGTCAAGCAATAATATGAAAAATAACTCTTTTAATAGGAAATAGTCCAGATTTGTTAACAAGTATTTGCACACACGAGAAACGTTGTATACATATATATTAATGTGTATTTGTAACACGCCGCGAATACCTAAGCGACTTATACGAAGACATGGGCTGCTCGACGTATGAGGAGCTGAAGAGGACTTCCGAAAATAGGCGAGAATGCGAAAGAGATGTGATCGGTTGCTACAGACCAATCCGCAGGATTGAGACCAAAGAAGAAGATATGTAACCGGCAGTAAACAACGGAGTTCTGGTACTAATGAATGGAAGCTAAGCATGAAGTTGGAAAAAGCAGGATATTAACCAGTTTTAAATGGTAAATATAACTCTTTTTAAAAGAGGGTATAAACTAAATAAAACACAATAAAAAATTATATGAAATCAAAAAATTTTTAAGAAACTCGAGAAAGAAGGATGAAAGTAGACTGGATGCTGTCTAAATGCGTTCCCTCAGACGAATATGCGGAAAAATTCTGTATGACCAAATGAGAAAATGAGAAAATTTTTCAAAGCCGAGTATAAGCATTATCGATGTCGAAAATAAGGAATATATAAATCTATATATATGTATATATATATATATATATATATATATATATATATATATATATATATATATATATATATATATAAATATATATATATATATATATATATATATATATATATATATATATATATATATATATATATATATATATATATATATATATATATATATATATATATATATATATATATATATATATATATATATATATATATATATATATATATATATATATATATATATATATATATATATATATATATATATATATATATATATATATATATATATATATATATATATATATATATATATATATATATATATATATATATATATATATATATATATATATATATATATATATATATATAAATATATATAATTATAAATATATATATATATATATATATATATATATATATATATATATATATATATATATATATATATATATATATATATATATATATATAGTATGTATATATATGTATACATGTGTATATATATATATACACAAGTAACAATATGTTAAACAATGTTCCTAAAATCCAATTTTCAAGGTCAGTGTTAATAATTATTTGAAACTTTAGTTAGGGTCATAAATTCGGTTACGCATATAGAATTTTGTCAACTCCATTAAATTAAAACAAAAGGGTGGGTTTTATAATTAATTAACTGTATAATACCCTTTTGCATTAGCGCCAAATTAATCAAAATTATTCCGGTATATATGGAAGGACACCCCTAATGAATGAGCGAAGCTGGGTGTGTGTTTTATTTAGAGTTTTGCCAAAGTGTTCTGTACCAGATAGAGCTTTGATTTTGCTGAAATTCAACAGGATGGCGATATTTAAATGAATTATGCTTTTCGAAAATGATGCAATGCCACCAAATACAAGAGAGTGAAAATTAACAACATTTTAAGTGTGTCCAAATACTTAATTACAAATCTGGATAATCTCCAATTATAGGAGGTTTTTAAAGTCTGCCCATTGTTTGTAATTATAATTCAGAAAAATAATTATTATTTCTAAAATGGTGCAATCCCACCAAATACAAGAGAGTGAAAATTATCAACATTTTTAGTGTCTCCAAATACTTGTTCGCAAATCTGGATAATCTCCAATTATTAGGATAGGAGTTATTTTAAAAAACTGCGCATTGTATGTAATTATACTTCAGAATTCGGACCACACAAACTAATAAAAGAGTTTCTGTTCAATAAAAATCTTCTTTTCCTCTCACCAATAGATGTCTTAGTGAAGTTCTAGTGATTCAAGAAGAAACAGTGTTTCAAAATTGGATCATATATGTTTGTAGAACTTTTAAGAATTTGAGTAGCGTGGTTGTCAATCATGGGTAGATTTGGTGAATCAGTTAAACCAGCCTATGACGGTCGTCAGCCCCGTAAATAACCAGACTTCCATATTCTTCTTCATCTTTGATGAGATGTCAAAAACTAATATGATAGCTAAACATCACGCCGCTTCCCCGTAGAGGTATGCAGAGAAAATAGAACGCCTCACCACTCTGTCTTTGCGACCGTTCTTTGCCTCTTCCGCGTTCAGATGCATGCATGTGGAAGAGACGATTGATAGTAATGACTGAGTGGTGTGGGTGTTTTATTCTCTCTGCCTACCCCTGCAGAGAGCGGCGTGATGGTTAATTAGTTAGTTGGTATGTTAAATGTGCATCCATTCCTTATAAAACGTTGCCCGAATAGGATGTTTCTAGAATAAAACGGCAGACGATAAAGCACAACGTTATTAACCTTCCAGCGGGCGTGCTGTCGTAAAATTTACGACAAATGCGTCGTATTGTTTCCTCCACTCTTGCCACTTAGTTGCAAGCATCGAGCTCCGAGCTATTCGAGGGTCACTCTCTATCTTAACTAAATAGGCTGGTTTAAGTAATCACTTTACACACGTGTAACGTTCACCAATTCTACCCATTATTGACAGCCACACTACTCAAATTCTTAGAAGTTCTATATATGTATATGAACCAATTTTGAAATATTATTCTTGGATCACTAGAATTTCACCAGAGACATCTATTGGTGATATGTAAAGAAGCTTTTTATCAAGCAGAAACTCTTATATTAGTATGTGAGGTCCGAATCCTGCTTTTGTGAACAAGTATTTGGACACACTCAAAATGTTGTATTTTGTTTTCATCTATTTTATTTTTTCGGAAATTGTACAGTCTTACATTTTAAAAAGTATATGATAAAAAGTTACATTAACAATAAAAAACATTACATCACATTAACAAAAATAGTTACATTAATAAAAATAAAGCTAATCAAACAATTCCATATTTATGTCATAATTACTATTAAAAATATTAAGAGAAAATTAATTAAAAACATTTCAAAAATATAAAAGGATTGTGTGTGTGAAGAAGGGAGAAAAAGGGTAAGGGTATGGTAAAAAAAATTATTTGAATAAAGCGGTTAAAGGATTTTTTGAATGCATCATTTATCATTATTACCTTTCAGTAATTCCCTGACATTTATACAAAGAAAACAAATTTCATTCACAACACATTCAAAATTCAACATATTCTCTATGTAGAGAAAACTTGATGATGTAAAATTTACGACAAAATCAAGGGAAATTTCTCAACGCGCCCGCTCAAAGGTTAAAGAATTGAGTCTAAAGCGAGCAGGCCCAATTCACCCTTGGAGGAATTAATTTTCTTATTAAGGTTTTCTTATTAAAAGGGCCGGAATTATTTTGTTCCTGGCTACGTTTATATTAACAAGATTTTTCCGGGCGCTTTAACTAACAATCGACCTAAGAATATAAGCAAAGAGTACCTACGTTGTACTTTAATACTGTTTATCTTGTATTATAAACACTCCCCCGATGAAATTGTGGCGGTAAGAGAATACCTTTTAGTTAGTGAGATTTCAAAAATATGTTATATTTCTAACCACGCAAATAATTCCATATGTTGATATCACAATGCGGATGATGATGAATATGGAAGTTTGGGTATTCACGGGACAGTAAACTATACGAAATTAACTGTTTTTTCATAATATAGTAGAGTCTCGATTATCCGACCTAAACCGGCCGCGGCAAGATCGGATAAGAGGAAAGGTCAGACAGCACGGAAAATGATAACAACGACATTAAATATGTATTAATTTTACAACATTTTAAGTGTGTCCAAATACTTGTTCACAAAATCTGGATTATCTCGAATTACAGGAGTTATTTTTATATTATTTTTCAACATCTCATCAAAGATGAAGAAGAATATGGAAGTCTGGGCGTTTAATAAATTATCTGGTCAAATTATAAGCTGAATAATAAAAATGAAAATGGTATTTTCTGGCATTTCTCATGTGTGTGATTATAATCCAGGATTCGGACTTCACATACTAATATAAGAGTTTCTGCTTAGTAAAAATCTTCTTTACATCTCACCAATAGATGTCTCTAGTGAAGTTCTTGTGATTCAAGAACAAGGTTTCTAAATTTGTTCATATATATAGAACTTCTTGGAATTCGAGTAGTGTGGTTGTCAATAATGGGTAGAATAGGTCAATGTTACACGTGTGTAAAGTGATCACTTAAACCAGCCTATGACGGTCGTCAGCTCCGTAAATGCCCAGACCTCCATATTCTTTTTCATCTTTGATGAGATGGTAAAAAATAATATGTATTAATTTTATTTGCACATCGAAAACTTTTCAAATTTGTACATGTAAATTTTTAATTTCTTATACATATTTACAGGGATTTTTTTCCGTTTATTAAAATTTCATTTGAATTTAAATTGAAATTAAAAAAAAAAAATTAAATAATAAATATATACATGACAAACAATGTATTTCAGGCGTTTACATTAAAAGTAAGCAAGCAGACTTAAATATGTAGAAGAATCCCGCTTCAGAAAACTCCTTCAGACATATGGAACAGATCAATATCCAATGTGATATTGTTCATCTCTTCCTACAGGCATATCCATCGGCCGGTTGGTCCTGTATATAGGAATGTGAAACAATCTATGCCGAGGCTGTCTTAGGTAACTATCGGGAACATACAGACCAATGCTCCGGATAATTTCTGGATTATCGACCATACCGCGCAACAGTCGATAAAAATGCGTAATCAAATACACATTCATTCTAGTCTCTAAACTATTTTAACTAAAACAACAAAATGCATTTACGGCTTAGTAATAAAACATGTTTTGTAATAGGTACTTAAGTACTCACAAATATAATGCATGCAGTCGGGTAAAGGAATGGGGCGTTGCCTAAGTAGGTCGGATAACCAAAGGTCGGATAATCAAGACTCTACTGCATATTAAAAAAAATACAAAGTTACGAAAAATGTTATGAATTAATTCATTCGCTAGACTTTTTTTACATTAAATATATCTTCATACTAGTTACGTTGTTCCTCAAATTTTTTCTTTGTTAATTAACTAAAAATCATATCCCCAAAAGTTGTTTTTTTGTTGCAAATGAAGATGTGGTCAAGAAAATATTTTAATGATATTTCAGCATGTAATTAGTAGTGTTTTGCCATAAGAATATGGGATTGTGGATATTGCTGGGATCGTGACCTGTCTTTACTTAAAAAACTTACTTAACTTTGAAAGTAGACTGAAAGTTAAAATTTTTAAAAATTGTAGAGAATAAAATAATTATGATGATTTTTTTTGTAAAAACTACAGGTATTCAGGAATTTCTAAGGGTTGTAGTGAATAGCAGTACTACTTAGGCGGCCGATACACAAAAATCGGAAGTATTACAAAAATTGTCGTCATGGTAGTTCCAAATAGCTTAGATTGTGTCAATTTTCGACAGATTTTATATTTTCTTTTAAGAGTAAAAAAAATAATCTTAAGTTGTCATGAGCAGGTCTACCCGCTAGTGCCCGCTTATCGTTGAATTTTGGGATAAACTACATATATATGGACCTATATATGAAAATTTATATATTTTTAATAATTGCGCATAAAAATAATAAACTGTTAAAATAATTTTATTTATTGTTTCGGCATTAATTTTGTGGTAAGACATGTTACAATGATTAAAAAAAAAAAAACTTGTTTTTTACCACTTGAATTTTATTATAGACTACACGTTTCAGAAGTTAAACTTCCATCACTCAGGTCTGTATAATAACTAAAATATAAAAATATATGTATTTTTGTTATTATACAGACCTGAATGATGGAAGTTTAACCTCTGAAACATGTAGTCTGTGGTAAAAAACAAGTGTTTTTTTATTTATTTATTTTTATTTTTATTATTTTTATTTTTTTTAATCATTATAAAATAATGTTGAAGAATGTTTACATACATGATCTTAGCGTAGAATGACGTAGATTCATTGTGAAAAATAGTTTCCTTACGTGAGCTTTAGTAAGCTTTACGTCGGGGTTAAGGATTGATAAATCCGGTTAAGGGTTGATAAATTCAGTAATAAATTTAAGTTGCAGCTTTACAATCTTGTTTCACCAGAACAATTTCAAGTACTACGAGTTCTATCTACGTTAGCTGAACCGTCTGAATGTAGTTGTGTGTTAAGCCTGGTTTACATTCGTAGTGGAGTTTGGAAGTTGAAGAAAAGGAACATATGTATATCGGCTTTTACACCTATGTTTAATTGAAAAAGGCTTTAATTTCAAAAAGTTTAAGTTAGTTCTATCTACGATACCAATGCGATGTTTCCTAAACTGCATGTACACAATTACATAATAAATGCCGCATAAATGTTCAAACATGGTCAGAATGGTGAACGTTGCAAAGTGTATAAAGTGATTACTTAAGTAGATCAGTGCTGATTTGGTACTATATATATATATATATATATATATATATATATATATATATATATATATATATATAAATATATATATATACATATATATATATATATATATATATATATATATATATATATATATATATATATATATATATATATATATATATATATATATACATATACGAGTATATTAGTATTCTCGATTCGAACCCACTCTGCCATAATTTGATACCTATTTCTAATAATGAGCCGTTTAGGCTCACAGAAATAGCATGTTATTGAAATATTTGTGTAAATAATAAAAACCTTAATATTTCTCTTTTTTATTTACATGAAAATTAAAAAAAATATAAATATATATACGAATACACATATATAATGTCGAATGCAATCTCTCAAAATGATGAATGATAGATGTTCGATTTATGATTTAAAAAATACTATAAGACAGAAATAACTATTTTAGATAAAAATAAAAAATGTCTGTTGAGGTAATTCAGAAATATAAGTTTTAAACTTGGCATAGTCAAGCATTTCCAAAGCTTCAATCAAAAACTACATACAATATTAATTTTTTATATTTTATTTATTGTTTTGGCATTCACTTTGTGATAAGACATGATGTAATTGTAAAAAAAAACACATGCTTTTTTACCACATGAATTTATTTTATTATGACGACTAGTTTCGGAAGCTATGTTTCCATCTTACCCCTCACCTTATTAAAAGAAAATTTAATTATTTATAATGTTTTAGTTTACATTTAGACCTGAAGGAGGAAGCATAGCTTTCGAATCTAGTCGTCATAAAATAATTTCATTAATTGATTCGGCAGTCTCTTTGTGGTAAATCCTATCCTTTTTTATTAAAATTTTACTACGTAAATACCACTATTTATTAAAATCTACTGTGACACGTGTTTCGATGGATTCCGCATCGTGTTTGAAAATGATGTAGAAATAACCGAAACACGTGTCACAGAAGACTTTGAGAAACAGTGGTATTTACTTAGTAAAATTTTCATTTAAAAAGTTATAAAATAAACCTAAGTGGAAAAAAACGTGTTTTTTTACATTTTATTTTTATTTTTATGTTTAATATTAGTAAATTTACCGATGTAAACTTGCCCTGAGAGCAAATGCACAATGTCCTCTTTTAAAACTTTGAAGAAAATGCTGTATGAGATAAAGGACCAGAATGTTACAATTTTCTTTGCAAGTGTTTCCTTGTCATATTGTAGAAACGTATTTTGAACTGAAACTTTTATTTGTTTAGAATTTGTTCGTTTTCAAGTTACATATTTGTTTCAATACTTTTGTGCATTGTCAGGAAAATTACTTTATAATTTTATAAAACTGGTCAGGACTCAGGAGTTTGAAGCAAAAAATATATTAAAAAAAAATATGTTTTGATAATTGAGTCTATCAATGACGATATTTGACTTAAATATATATTTTTTAATATAAAAAGAGAAAAATGTGTCATTTTAATATTTACACTTTTTCATACTATTTCTGTGAGCCTAAGCGACTCATTATTTGAAATAGGTATCAAATTGTAGTAGAGTGAGTTCGAACCGAGAATCTCTTACTCCGCGACATTAACCACGGGACCACAACCTGACACATGTTAAAAGTATCCGATAAAATACGAAGCTTTTAATATACATATACATCAAACAATGGATACAATATAAATATACACATACAATTAAAACACACTAGAAAGTCCAAGAATTTGAGTAGTGTGGTTGTCAATCATGGGTTGAATTGGTGAATGTTACAAGTGTGTAAAGTGATCACTTAAACCAGCCAATGACGGTCGTACGCCCAGTAAATGGACAGACTTCCATATTCTTCTTCATCTATGTTGAGATGTCAAATAATAAATGAAAAGATACTTACTGGAAAGATATTTTATTTATTGTTTCGACATTTACTTTGTGGTAAGACATGTTAAAATGATTAAGGAAACACTTTTATACCACTTGAGTTTATTAATGACTACTAGCTTCGGAAACTAAACTTCCATTGTCAGGTCTGAATAATAACTATTAGTTATTATTCAGACCTGACGATGAAAACTAGAAGTCATTAATAAACTCAAGTGGTATAAAAACTAGTATTTTCTTAATCGTTTTAATGGAAAGATATTGGTGATAGTGATAAATTAAATTTTCTTTTTTTTCCTGTGACATGCTTCTCACTTTATTTATTAAATGCCTATTTACTGTACCTTTTTTGCTTTATTTTTTCCATTTTGCCCTGTGTTTTCTTGTTTGTTACTTTCTTATCTGGTTTTCCGTCTCGTTAACACTAATCCCATGTCCCGAAATGAGTAATGGAAAATACTCATCGCGAATATTACATATATTTTACTTGGGAATGATATATTAGTAAAATTAAATACAAAAAAAAAATAAGATTACTGGGAATAAAATTTTATTGATAAACAAGTATTTTTAAAAACCTATATTATATAGAACTCGGAATGTAAAAGTGACGGCTTTTTTATAATTTTTTTTTATTTTTATTTTTTTATTTATTTATTTTTCATAATACATAGATACATTCAATATACATATTCATTTCATATACACATTTATTATACGTATTACGGCTCTTTAGGCATGGCCTGTGTTGAGCCGAATACTAACATGGTAATACAAGTTTATATATATTTTTTTAAAATTTTTAATATACATATATTTTTTTTAATGATTAGATAATAAACATAACATACAGGAGATACAAAAATAATTTATGTTTTAAGGTTTTTTAGTGTGATAATTACACCTGGACTTTAATTAATTCACTTTCCACCTTGTCCCTTCCAATGTTAAGTAACCATCGACGGACACTGTTCTTAAAGACCTGATCACTCCTGGAAATCTTAATGGTTTGGTTTTTAATTTGTGACTTATATATCGCTCACTCCTTTCAAGAACGTCATAAACGTTTTTAAAGTTTAAAAATATGTATAACACAATGTATTAAAAATAAATATCAAGCCACTTATTGAACTTTTTACTGTGCAACAGATCTTTTTAGGTAAAACCTGAAGGTTTTTTCTCCATTTGAAAAATATTAAGTTTATTAAAAAAATAATTAAACAATACCTTTTCTTCAAAATGCAAAAACAACATTTTCTGCCCTGTATCGGGTAGCTATTAAGTTAAAAATATGCCGCTTTTGCTGGGATAAAGTACATTTTCTGGGCATTCCGAAAACATGCAAAACTGAAAATTGACGATTTTTTATTTATGACGTTCTTGAAAGGAGTGAGCGATATGTAAAATGTTATCTGAATGTAAATTTAATATGAAGTTTATTTAAATTAAAAATTCCTTTTTCTTTTAGACGTATCACTCATGTAGCACATGCTATTTTTTCTTTTTCATCTTTTTTACTTTTTTATTATTTTATTATTTGTTTTCTGTTAAAATCGAGTATTTGTAGTTTATATAACAACTTTTATTGTAATTTTTACTCCGTATAATATCTTTTATATTCTTACCAGTGCCTAAATATAACTTACTATGACCTAAATATAATGTATACCCACACAGGCCATGCCTTTGAGGGATCTTTTTTGTATTCATATTATATGTATATTTTTTGTAATTATATTTATTTAGTATTTTTCTACCTCCGTAGTGTAATGGTCAGCACGCTTGGCTACCATTCTTGAGGTCCCAGGGGGGGATTGAGTAAATATTAGCGATTTTTTCACTTAAATATTTATTCAATATTACCCTGGACTGGTACCTGAAGCGGAGGGCTGATCAATTCAAATAAATAATATAAGTGATTTTTATACTCTTATATTTACTCAATATTACCCTGGACTGGTACCTGATGGACAGAAGTGATAACCTTTCCTTCGTGTGTTAACGATCAAGATTACACTGCGTTTTTATGATATAGTGCCTTATGCACCATTAGGTTGCGGATAAGGGTTTGTTGATGATTTATAATGTGTTGTAAAATGCAAGAGATAAAATAAAGAAAAAATAATAATAATAGAAAAGAGAGTTGTAAAAACAACAGCATCTTAGAACAGATTTTCTTAACAGTTCTAGCATTTTGCAGTTTCATTACAAAAAACTTATCCCACGCTCTCTATCGATTTGAGCAGACGCAATCGACAGCTGCAGTTGACATGCGGTCGGGTGTAATCGAAATGAAATTTTCATTTTGAAACTCAGTGACCACCTGCGGCAAATTTCCGTACTTACATTGCACAGACTCTAAATAATAATTAAAAAAAAGCAATGAACTGTTTTTTTAAGTATGTCTCAACAGAGAGGATGCACATATTTTTTATATGAAAATAATAAAATAATAAATTCCCATGACGAACAAACATTATTCGCCTCTTCCTTATTCATGCATATCCTCATACATATTTTCAGATTTTTCCAACCCCTTACCTGATCCTTTCAATTTTTTGACATATTTGATAATGCCAAGATTTCCGGTCTTCTTCTGCTCCTATTTCTAACGAAATTCGCCATTTAAATTTCTTTTACCATTCTTTCTTCACTTTTTCGTTCCGCAAGTCCAAACCTTCTCAACAAACGTTTCTTTGATCCTTATTTCACCTTCTAACATCTATCGTACATCGTTTTGCAGCACATTTATCTGAGAGATGGCACTTCGACTGCTTTTAGTCTACTTTCATTCTCCTTTTACAAACTTTATGTTTAACTTAACTTGTCCGCCTCCGTAGTGTAATGGTCAGCACGCTCGGCTACCGTCCTGGAGGTCCCGGGTTCGATTCCCAAGGGGGGTAAAATAAATATAAGTGATTTTTTCACTGTCATATTTATTCAATATTACCCTGGACTGGTGCCTGAAGCGGAGGGCTGATCACCTTTCCTTCATGTGTAAACGATCAAGATAACACTGGGTTTATATGACGCAGTGCCCTATGCACCATTGGGGTGCAGATAAGGGTTTTATTATTATTTTATTATATTAGGGTTGGTACCAGGACTGCATTGTGTATCCTTAGTTTAAGTATCGTGGTTAGACTTTAAGGACACATTTATAGGTTAAATATTAATATAACCTACACATGTATTAATGTATTGATATCCAAAATCATTGACGTCATTGCTGATATTGCATATTAAAACCACTCATTACAGACACGTGGGTATCACGTTTTCTTTCATAATAGTCACGTGGTCTCAAATAATTCCGGCGATTGGTTCCAAACAATCGGAAAATGTGACGTCACAAAACGTGTATTGTGATATAAAATATATTGGCCAAACTGCGAGAAATTTAAAGATTAGAATTAAAGGACATCATAGCGGTCTTGTTAGGAATTCTTTTTCGGAATTTGCAAATCACATAATAGATACTAATCACTCATTTCACTCTCATAAATTAAAATTATTACACCTTGTTCCATATAAAGGCCAAATTATGAATTATCTTGAAAACTAAGAAATCCAAAAAAACCTGAATTCTAATAATAATTTAATAAATAATATATTGTTTCAAAAATTCTTAGCATTGCTTTCCATTTTTCCTTTGTTTTTAAACTCCGTCCCTTGACTAACCCCTTCCCCTTGCTTTCCCCTCTCTTTATTTATAGAACAATTTTATATTTTAGTTATTATACAGACCTGAATGATGGAAGTTTAACTTCTGAAACATGTAGTCTATAATAAAACTCAAGTGGTAAAAAACGAAGTGTTTTCTTTAATCATTGTAACATGTCTTACCACAAAGTTAATGCCGAAACAATAAACAAAAACGTGTATTTCATTGAGGGATACATTGCCATTCCATAAAATCCTGCTCCCAAATTTTGGATCTCCAAACACTTAGGATATATTTTTATCAATATGTTTTTAACTTTATAAAATTAAATAACTTTGTTTGAACCACTTTTTTTATTATAAGTACACTTTAACCTACTAGTTTCTCCAAGAATCTTGTCATCATCAGGGTTAATTAAATTCTAAAACATTAAAAATACCTTTATTTTATTTATTGTTTCGGCATTAACTTTGTGGTAAGACATGTTACAATGATTAAAGAAAACACTTGTTTTTTACCACTTGAGTTTTATTATAGACTACATGTTTCAGAAGTTAAACTTCCATCATTCAGGTCTGTATAATAACTCAAATATAAAATATAAAATTGTTCTATAAATAAGGAGAGGGGAAAGTAAAGGGAAAGGGTTAGTCAAGGGGCGGAGTTTCAAGTGGTAAAAAACAAGTGTTTTCTTTAATCATTAAAAATACTATTACGGATTTAGTTTTTGGTAAGGGAATGTAATTTATTATGAGTATTTTAATGTTTGTAATGTTTTAGAATTAAATAACCCCCGATAATGACAAGTTTCTTGTCGAAACCGGTAGGTTAAAGTGTACTTATAATAAAAAAGTGGTTAAAACAAAGTTATATTTCATAAAATTAATATTTTTCTTCATCTAAATAGGGATATCAACTTAAACTGTTTACAACATTTTGAGTGTGTCCAAATACTTCTTCACAAAATCTGGGTTATCTCCAATTACAGGAGTTATTAAGATAATCCAGATTTTGTGAACAAGTATTTGGACATACTCAAAATGTTGTAAATAAATTATCTGGTCAAATTATAAGCTTAAATAATAAAAATGAAAATGGTATTTTCTGGCATTTCTCATGTGTGTGATTATAATCCAGGATTCGGACCTCACATACTAATATAAGTGTTTCTGCTTAGTAAAAAGCTTCTTTACATCTCACCAATAGATGTCTCTAGTGAAGTTCTAGTGATTCAAGAACAAGGTTTCTAAATTGGTTCATATATATAGAATTTCCAAGAATTTGAGTAGTGTGGTTGTCAATAATGGGTAGAATTGGTGAATGTTACACGTGTTTAAAGTGATCACTTAAACCAGCCGATGACGGTCGTCAGCCCCGTAAATGCCCAGACTTCCATATTCTTCTTCATCTTTGATGAGATGTCAAAAAATAATATTAAACTGTTTATATGATTTGTTTTATATTATGTTATATTATCCACGTATCGTTTACGTACTATGTTGGATTAGTTTAAACTGAGTACGTCAATTCGGTCGAAATAATTATTCATTAGTTCAACGGAGTGTGTATTTCCTCTCTCGTAATGCATGCATTAGTGCATTTGATAAGATTATGCGCTCGGAAAACAACCCTTAGCGAAAAAGATCTGTTTTCCAAAAAATAAACGAGATTTCTAGTGCATGAATTATTTTTAGTAATAAAGTTTTTATTAAATGAATGAATAAATAACTACGAATACGATATTTTGTGGCACATTTAAACTTATATAAAACAACTTTGTTTTTATATGTATTTTTTTTACATCTCCGCCTCCGTAATGTAATGGTCAGCACGCTCAGCTACCGTTCTGGAGGTCCCGGGTTCGATTCCCAGGGGGTTCAAATAAATATTACTGAATTTTTTCACTGTAATATTTATTCAATATTACCCTGGACTGGTACCTGAAGCGGAGGGCTGATCACCTTTCCTTCATGTGTAAACGATCAAGATAACACTGCGTTTATATGACGCAGTGCCCTATGCACCATTGGGGTGCGGATAAGGGTTATATTATTATTTTTGACATCTCATCAAAGACGAAGAAGAATATGGAAGTCTGGACATTTACGGGGCTGACGACCATCACTAAAACCAGCCTATGACGGTATTTGGACACACTAAAAACGTTGACGTCGCCCACCTTATCAAGCTGATATACCTTGGGAATATTAGAAGGAGGGGTAGGGAGATGAAAGAAAATTCTGCACAAAAAAATATACTTGCATTAATTTAATTAAAAATATCAAAATTATATGAAAGCGACTTTAACTTAATCTTATCTTAAATTGCTATCTTAAATTAGCTTAAAGTTAATTAATCCTATCTTAAATTAAACTTATTCTAACCTTTGGTGAAAAAGATGCGCCATGATGCTGGGGTGGTCGTGATCCTTTGTGAAAAAGCTGCGCCGTTGGATGCTGGGATGAGGTTCTTCTTATGACGGGCCGCCGTGCGATGATTCTTGCTTCTTGTCTTCTTCTTCTCCTAGTAGAGCTTCAGCTCTTAATTTTGAAGCTTATGACCCGGCGTGGGTTTGCTTTTGATACTCCGGATGAGTAACTCCTTTTTTTCTATCTTCTCTCTCCCTGCGTAGAGCTCCCGCTCTTCTCCTCACTTAAGTCTTAAAACCTGGTGTAGGTATGCTCCTTCTAACTGATTTCTCCCAACTGCTCGATCCCCCTGATCTCTCCCGACTGCTCCTTCCAACTCCTCGATCCCACTGATTTCCCGAAATAATAATGCCCCTTCCAACTGATTTCTCCCCGTTATATTCGGTTTCTCTCCTTGAAGATCACGCCCTCGAAACCATTTTTCATTGGCTGACGGTGCGCTTGTATCCACCCCCAAAATTTTCAACGTCTAGACATTTCAATTAGCCTTAATTTTATTTGCGCTATATAATAATAAAGAACCATCGGCAAATATCTTTAATCCCTTTAGCCAGCGGGTTGGCGACAGTTTTTTTATGATTCAAACCTTTTAAATACATTTTAATTTTACGACAGGTAAATTATAAAAGGTCGGAGCCATAAAAATATTTGCGCGCACAGAAATTTTTTTTACCTAAGACTAATTAATTAAATGGATTGACGATTGATTTTTTTAGCCAGCCTGAAAGGATAAACGTGGTTTCACCACGTCAACGTTGTGAATAAATCACCTCTCAATTTGAGTTTTGAAAAAAAAAACATTGTGAAGAACACTTCCTCGCCATAACATATCGTTCTTCAGTAATTCCTTTTCTGTCCAAGCGGCCAGACTATGGAATGAATTACCGCGCCTTGTAAAAAATGTACCTTCTCTAATAACTTTTAAGAAACGCTTGAGACATTACTAACTATCATTAGAATCCTAACTGTCCATCAAACCTCATCCCTTTTCCTTTGCCTGCCTCATTATTATCAAATTGAAATTTATGTTTTTTTTTATGTTCAAGTACTATCTACCCTCTGATTGCAAAAAGCTGTATATGGTATCAAAAGTTTTAAACAATATCACTAGTTTGTGTTTGGTTGGTTGGAAGATATAGCTTTTTAGTAATATGCCCGCATATTAATAAAAATATGAAGACATTATTTTCTTGTCGCCCTAAAGGCGACACTAGTAAAACTAATTACGCCGCTTGTATGGCGGCAATGCCACCTACATGGCAGTATTCGAATGCTTAAATAAGATAAATAAACCAAAAGCCCTCGAAAGCTTTTTGATGTTCCGTAAACTCAATGAAATTCCTTGACTTAATACTTTGTAAACGTACGTATATGGTTTTGGTTAAATTTTAATTAAAATAATAATGCGTTAAAAAATATCGAGAAACAAGAGTGGACTGTTCCTACCATAAAGCGGAGGGCTGATCACCTTTCCTTCATCTGTTAACGATAAAGATAACTTACTTCTCGAAAGTTTTTAGTATTCTGTCAAATTCCTTTACAAATTACTTTTTATTGAACTAATATGATTTTTTCACTCTAAAATTGATTTAATATTACCCTGGACTGGTACCTGAAGCGGAGGGCTGATCACCTTTCATTCATCTGTTAACGATCAAGATAACACTGCGTTTATACGATGCAGTGCCTTATGCACCATTAGGGAGCGGATAAGGGTTCGAATGAAAATGAAAAATATGATTCCAGTTAAATTTAAGAAAGAAATTAAATATGTCATAAATATTGAGAAATAAGAGTTTCTTTTCATGCCGCCATACAGGCGACACTCAAGTAACACGGCAAATTATACATGCCGCGTCTGTGGCGGCGCTCAAATGCTAAGGGTTAGCGTAATTGAAGACCTTGTCAATGCCTTTATGACGGAAATTATGATTAAATAATGTAATAGGAAAACAGGAATGACATTATAAACCAATCTGGCTGTCTGGTAGAAACCAACGCAATCACTGCTCGAGAAATGTCGTTAATTGCATTCGTTACGTCTTGGTACACATCGCATATAAAATGTGATACAATTAATTAATTTTTACTTCATATCTAGAGAAAAGATTTTTTCATTAGTTCATTCGGCAGTCACTTTGTGGTAAAATCTATCCATTTTTAATTAATGTTTTAATGTTTTTAAGAAAAATGGGAATATTTTTTCTCCATTTGAAAAATATTTAGTATAATTAAAAAAATAATTAAACTTTTTTTTTCAAAATGCAAAAACAACACTTTCTGCCCTGTAGCGGGTAAATATTAAGTTAAAAATTTGCCGCTTTTGCTGGGATATAGTACATTTTCTGGGCATTCCAAAAACATGCAAAACTGAAAATTGACGATTTTTAATATATATCGTTGTTGAAAGGAGTGAGCGATATGGCTAACTAAGTATTGCATCCATCACTTAGTGAAGCTGGAATAAAAAAATATTATTATATTATTATTATACGCATTTTCCATTTTCCTTTTAGAGAGTTGATTATAAAAACAAGTGGAAGAATTTGTAAGTGTAAAATTATTGTAATTTTTAGTGTTTATTGTGAAATAAAAATTAAGAAATAAATAAATTAATGGTGTGACATACTAAGACAGGGATGTTTATTTTGGCCCGCGTTCTATATTTGGACCAGATCTTCCTTAAGGGTTGGGGTAATAAAGTTAAGCGCACATAACATATCTCTCGGGGGGTGTATCCCGTCTCATGTTTGCTTGACAAAGTTGAGCCTCATTGCCATGCATTATTCGTATTACTGTTTCATACAGTACCTGAGATGTCTCATTATAATAACGGCTTGTCGCTAAGGTTCATAATCGCACAGAGCATACACAAGATGTTCACTAATACAGTGCGATACGTTTTATATGTGTCTTAATTTGGTATTATTTTCAAGACTTTGGCCCCGCTCATTCCCTTCCCAACAAATATTTAATTCATCCCAGCGAACAGGAACCCAAATTATATGCAACCATTAACTTACTTTTTAAAAATATTATTCATTAAAATCAATATTATTAGCTTTTCCACTTTATTATTATTTGACCAGCAACCGGGTTTCGACGAAACCCGGTCGCTGGTCAAATAAAAATAAAGTGGAAAAGCTAAAAATATTGGTTTTAATCTAATAATATATAAAAATGCAATTCCATCACGAAGTGTCAGTGGATAATATACAATATCTATTACTTTTTAAAAATATTACGGAATCAATTTAAGGTAAAATAATAAGTTTAACGTGATTTATAATTATATCATTTTATTTAACTTCACATAGGCAAAAGAATTAAACTCTTATTGCAACGCAATTCTAACATTTTGAGTGTGTCCAAATATTTGTTCACAAAATCTGGATTATCTCCAATTACAGGAGTTATTTTCATATTATTTTTTGACATCTCATCAAAGATGAAGAAGAATATGGAAGTCTGGGTATTTACGGGGCTGACGACCGTCATAGGCTGGTTTAAGTGATCACTTTACACACGTGTAACATTCACCAATTCTACCCATTATTGACAACCACGCTACTCAAATTCTTGAAAGTTCCATATATATGAACCAATTTAGAAACCTTGTTCTTAAATCACTAGAACTTCACTAGAGACATCTATTGGTGAGATGTATTTTCTGGCGTTTCTCATGTGCGTGATTATAATCCAGGATTCGGATCTCCCATACTAATATAAGAGTTTCTGCTTAGTAAAAAGCTTCTTTACATCTCACCAACAGATGTCTCTAGTGAAGTTCTAGTGATTCAAGAACAACGTTTCTAAATTGGTTCATATATATGGAACTTTCAAGAATTTGAGTAGTGTGGTTGTCAATAATGGGTAGAATTAGTGAATGTTACACGTGTGTAAAGTGATCACTTAAACCAGCCTACGACGGTCGTCAGCCCCGTAAATGCCCAGACATCCATATTCTTCTTCATCTTTGATAAGATGTCAAAAAATAACGTAATTCTATTTAAATAAAATATACATAAAAACTTGGTATTAAATATCTCTGAGCATCCTGAGGCATAGGACCTGTTAAGTCAATCTCGGGCAGTCCTATAACTATTTCATATTCTTCTTCATACTTCTAAGCTTTTATTTAGCAGATAAGTTTTTTCGTTTCACTTTTTTCTAGCTTGTCAACATAGATGAATTCTACTGCTTGTCACGGTGGTGCCTTCTATAAAGCCTAGCGGAGACACTTTGAGAACCCCTGACGGGGATGGGTGGTTAATGATATTTTTAACCGTAATCCATCTTCATAATACTCGTAATCGAATAACAGAAATATTACAGTAGGACGAATGATTTCGTAATATTTGCATTGTTGGAACGGTGATCAATCATTCCATTACTGTACAAGTGAATTGGACCAATCTTCTGATAATCAAGAAAATTATATTTTCAATGGGTGTCTGTTGAAAATCATTTGTTATACGAAGTGTTCGACAGTCGTTACCTTATTTTTTTCATGAATTTCGCCAAGTCATCCATAAGAGAGGAATGCAATATTTTATATGAACATGTCGCTCACTCCTTTCAAGAACGTCATAAATCAAAAATCGTCAATTTTCAGTTGTGCATGTTTTCGGAATGCCCAAAAAATGTACTTTATCCCAGCAAAATTGGCATATTTTAAACTTTATATTTACCTGCTACAGAGCAGAAAGTGTTGGTTTTGCATTTTGAGGATAAGGTATTTTTTAATTATTTTTTTTAAATATACTTAATATTTTAAAATGGAGAATAAACATTCAGGTTTAACCAAAAAAGATATATTGCACAGTAAAATGTTCAATAAGTGGCTTAATATTAATTTTCAATACATTTTATATAGACGTTGTTGAAAGGAGTGAGCGATATATCGCTCACTCCTTTCAAGAACGTCATAAATAAAAATAAAAAATTTCAGGAGAACGTTTTTAATGTTTAAAAATATAATACAATGTATTAAAAATAAATATCAAGCTACTTATTGAACTTTTTACTGTGCGAAAAATCTTTTTAGGTAAAACCTGAAGGTTTTTTCTCCATTTGAAAAATATTTAAAATACTAAGTTAAAAATACGCCTCTTTTGCTGGGATATAGTACATTCTCTGGCCATTCCAAAAATATGCACAACTAAAAATTGACGATTTTTGATTTATGACGTTCTTAAAAGGAGTGAGCGATATGTTTTACAAATATAGGATTGCAAAATGAAATTAAAATAATTAACAACAAAAATAGAGATATAATATAGTAAAGAATGCGTACTTTATGAAAACCAAACTGGCAATGCACATCGGAAGCCTGATTCTAACCCTAATGTATGGAAGTGAAGTATGGAGTTGGCAAAAGGAGGATGAAAGTAGACTGAATGGAGTCAAAATGCCATCTCTCAGAAGAATGTGCGGCAAAACAATGTATGATAAATGTTCGATTGCTGAAATAAGGAAGAAATGCAATGGTGAGTAAGTATTATCGATAAAATTAAGTAAGGTGTGTTAAAATGATTTGGACACGTGGAACAAATGAGTGAGGAAAGAACGGTAAAACAAATTTACAAGGTGAATGTAGTTAGAAAAAGGAGCACAGGAAGATCGAGAAAATTTGGCACGATCAGGTATGTCAAATACTTGATAGCGGTCAGATCAGGAGTCTAAATAATCGACGGGAATGTATGACGCGATGCATGAATGTGGAAGAGGTAAAAATTGTTTTCAAAGACAGATTGGTGTGGTGTCCTATTCTCTTTGTCTACACCTTCGGAGAAGCAGTGTGATGGTTAGGTAGACAGTTAGTCAGTTAACGAAAAAATCATTAAATGGATAAAACCCTAGGAGGCTGAATTGTAATTTTTAAATAACAATTAGTAGTAAAAATAATAATAATGAATTTTGATCATTTAAATAGCACCATTTTCGTAAAATACTCCCTCCACGGCGCTTCAGCGAGCTGTTTGAGAATAGCCCCCAATTGATGTTAATGCCCTCTTGAATTATTAAGGGAATCAGGTGGCCTGTAAAAATAAACGCGTTTTATTGTTCACAAAAGAGATCAAAGATCTTCAAATAACTGTATAAATGATAAACGTGGAAGGATAAACACCGACATAAAAAAGTTAATGCCATCGCACACGAATACAATTGTGTCGTAAGACAAATAAAAAAAAACATTTCCGAAATAATTACAAAAATAAGTGTTCCATCGTTTATTGCAACAGACCCCTGTCAGGATATAATTTTTTTACTAAAATTTCACCCAAGTGGAAAAAACAAACTTAATTTTTTTTTAATTAAACAATTTTGTTTTTACCACTTTTTTATTGGTACTCTTTATCCAACTGGTTTCGATAAGAACCTTGTCATCATCAGGGTTTATTAAATTCTAAAACATTAAAATGCTCATGATTAACTACATTCCCTAACCAAAAACTTCCACACACTCCGTAAAAAATCCTAAATGTTCTTTTACTTCAGGGTTTACGTACTAAATTCTAAAAACATTGGAAAACTCGTAATTAATTATCCTTCCCCTACTAACAACTTCCACAAAAACGATATGATAATATGATTTAAATCATACATTTATATCATTATATCATTAATCATATGTTTCATTATATCAATGTTGTTTAATCAAATATATCATAACATGATTTAAAAACAACATTTAGGAGTTTTTAAATCATATTTTCATATGGTGTACGGAATGTGTGGAAGTTTTTGGTAAGAGAGATGTTATTAATTATGA
>NW_028281225.1:322500-452500 GCF_059751285.1 Brachycentrus maculatus
GACTCCTAACCTGACCACTTTCAAGTATTTGGCATACCTGATCGTGCCATGTTTTTCTCGGTCTTCCTCTTATTAACTTCATTATTTAGCAGTTAATTTGTGGTTTTATTAACCAAGAAATTTTCTAATTTAAATACTGGTTTTTCCCAAGTAAAAAAAAAATTAAAAATGGGTAGATATTACCTAAAAGTGCGGAATCAATTAGTGAAATTAGAACAATTATTTTTGTTGTATTTTTTAGAGTCCTTTTTTTGAGTTTGTATTTTTTAGAGTTCACACAGCATCGTAGTCGGAGTGCGTACATTTTGACATATTAAAAGTCGTAAGGACGTTCTTATTCTTGTTTCGCCCATCAGTTATGGAGCCTTGTGTTACAATTTTAGAATTTCTTTGAGTTTGTGTCGAGAAACATGTACTACATATTGTGAAGTGAAAAAATAAAAGTGAGGTTAGTTTTGGAACCATATGTTGCCATACAACTATGATATACAAATGAAAATAATTAAAAGTAATTAAAAAAAATAACACACTGAAGATTATGATACATGTATTGAAATAGAAATGATTTTTGCAGTACAGTATATGATGTTTATATTTAATTATGCAAAATTGTTACTTTTATAAATAACATATCGCTCACTCCTTTCAAGAACGTCATAAATCAAAAAACTTGATTTCTCAGGAGAACGTTTTTAAAGTTCTAAAATATGATACAATATATCAAAAATAAATATCAAGCCGCGTATCGAACTTTTTACTGTGAAACAGATATTTTTAGGTAAAACCTGAAGGTTTTTTCTCCATTTGAAAATTATTTAGTATATTGACAAAAATAATTAAACAATACCTTTTCTTCAAAATGCAAAAACAACACTTTATGCCCTGTGGCGGGCTTTTGCTGGGATAAAGTACATTTTCTGGGCATTTCGAAAACATGCACAACTGAAAATTGTCGATTTTTTATTTATGACGTTCATGAAAGGAGTGAGCGATATGTTGATTCACCGTCGTTGATATTGGAAAAGGTGCATAGGTCCTAGATCACGAACAGTCAATTCTACAGCAATGTAATAATATACTTTTAAATGCAATTATTAGCTTGACCTTAAGGTATCGACTTATCGTCAAAAAATGCAACTTTGAATCACATTATTCATTAAAGCGATCAGAAATCGATTAAACTTTAGATACAGAACAAACGTATATTCCTCATGTGTGGGTGTCATATCAAGTCCTCCTGACGACCATCACTTGAGATTAATTGTCCTTGTCTAAGGCAGCTCTAAACAGGTCCTGATCCCCATCCAATCTCGTATATTCTAGAACCAGGAAATCTGTCTTCTGCCCACACCTCGTCGACCCTCTATTTAGCCTTTTATTATTAGGTGCAATAGCTTGTGATTCTCTCCTCTTAGCACATGCCTCAGATAAGACACCTTCCGGACCTTGATATCAGTCAGCAACTGTCTCCCTGCTCTTGCTCTGCGTTTCGGACCATTTTGGTCCATGGAATGCGTAGCATTCTAAGATGTAGCCACATTTTAAATGCCTCTAATCTCTGATCTGAATGTGTTTAAGCGAGTTTATTGCTAGGAAACTATATCTTATAACAAACAGAAAATTTTGTTCCACATAGAGAGACCTTCGCCATAGTGACCAACTGACCGTGAACTTGAAAGACGAAAAAGAGTGTTTTAAATTATGGCATAAATCGAAAGACAATTTTTTGTTAAATGTAAAAATATGAAGATAGATCACTTTGGATGCTAGGTCTTCATTTTGTACACAAACTGAAAAGCTCTATCTAAAGTCTTTAGTGGGATTTTAGATAAAGCTTTTCAATGCGCGCTTAGAGAGTTTACCAAAATCTCCATTATGACTGAATTTATGAGAGTGTAAGGGAAGAATTATAAATATTATCCAGCGAATATAATTCATGCTGTAACATATTAAGTTTTGGCATTTTTCCAAGTAAAATAATAAGAAAAACTTATTTACGCGTTACGTGTAATTGCGCTCAGTGTTGTGAATAGTTTAAACTTTGTATAAAATATATTCTAACTTTGTATAAATCACAACAATATTTAAAAAAAATTATGTGGATTTATTTATTATTAGGTACTTTAAAAAAAATGACGTTGCATATAGAATATATTGCTTTTGCCAATGTCAATTTAATTAAATAATACTATTTAGTTATAAATTATTAAAACTTATTATTAAACTATAAATTGATTGTGTTCAATTAAAAAAAAAACAGTATATAGTTGGGTTCCTGGTCGCTAGGGTGAGTGGATTATTTATAGGGAGGGGAATGAGTTTTTTTTTAATGTTGGCATTTGATCATTTATTAGGTAAAAAAAAAAACTAAATGGTTTAGGTTTTCTTCTTCTAAACGACACTAGCAAATGGGGGAGTCAAAGACTATTATTTCTTTTAATCTATAAAATATATAAATGATGTATGATAGATGTTTGAATGGTGAATGAAGGAAATAGTGCAAGGCTGAGATAAGCATTATCTATAAAATGAAGAAAGGTGTGTTGAGATGGTTGGGGAATGTGAATCGAATGAGTTAAAAAAAGGATTGTTAAACAAATTTAATGTGCGAATGTGGTTGGTAATAGAAGCGCAGAAAAACTGAGGAAAACATGGCAAAGTGAAATATACTACTGCTACCATCACGCCGTTTCCTGCAGTGGTAGGCAGAGAGGATTGAACGCCCACTCTTCTGTCCTGATATATACCTACTCCTAGCTTCCTTCATATCCAGACATCTAGTCATACATGCCCTCCAATTACGCTGATTTTGACGCCAACAGATTTTAGGTTTTGATTGATCTGATTGTGCCAAGCTTTTTTCGGCCGTATGTATGTGCATGTTCAGTATGTGTGTGAGTGTGTGTTTTAAAATGCAATTTAGGATCATCTTTTAAGAAATAAATCTTATTTTACTAAGCTTTAATTGGCTATTGAAAGCAAAGTTATTAATTAAATTTGTAGGGAGATATTTATCTCCAACCAGTTGAAATTTGGGTTGAAATAAACCAACATCAAATCAACATGGGTTTACCCAGCAGAATTCCATAGTCTATTATTATTAATCAAATATCAAGTTGAATCCTTCTAAGTGAATGTCGTTTAAATTAATTAATTTTAGGAATATTGGCCCTTACTGCCTCCTCCAAAACGTAATCTATCTACTCGGAAAACCGACATTTAATAAATGTCGTTAAGGAATATAAATGTTTGAACCCGATTCATGCTCGAAAAACCGAGAAAACATATCTTGGTATTTTGTCGATGACGAATGGCATATTCATATGACTGGACTTTCAGCTGTTTCAATGCGGACATAGAGAAACACTGCTTTTCAGTGTTTGAGAGGTTTTTTATACGAAAAGTATTGAAAATAACTAACTAACTAACTAACCATCACGCCGCTTCTCCACAGGGGTAGGCAGAAATAATGGAACGCCATACCACCCTATCTTTGTAAACATTATTCGCCTCTTCCACATTCATGCATCACCTCATACATACACGCCGATTATTTCGATTCTTGACCCAGCCGCTTTCAAGTACTTGACAAACCTTATTGCGCCAAGTTTTTCTCGGTCTTCCTCTGCTTTCCAACTATATTTGCCTCATAAAAAAATTGAGAATTGATAAAATGTTTGAGGATTTTAGTTGAAAAACAAAATTCGGGCAAAGAAATTTTACACGTATTTTAACTGGTAAAATCTTGCAAAATTTGAAATAAGTAAAGCAGTTGATAAAAACCGAATATTTTCTACAAACGAAAATTCACTAAAATGAAATGCATTTTACGAAGAATGTAATTTATTTATTTCACAGTCACTTAATTTATAACATTTTCTTATATTCTAACATTTTGGTTTACAATTATAATGTATATAATTTTATTTCATAAAATAAAATGTATTATACTTTAATTAGATGTGGATATTTATTTATTTTATAATTTACATTTAATATTTAGAAATACATATACAACAGAAATATATGCTTAATTAATCACATTAATTCTTATTTTGTCCCCTTACATTTAAAAAATTGTCCCGTAAACTTAATATTTTTTTTTGTTTCAAAGACTTTTTTTAATAAAAAAAAATACCGCATCGTAGGGAATAATATATTTTTATGTTTTTTATCTTTTATTTGTAAGTTAATTTAAGATGGAACATACAAATATTTAATTGGTATACCAGTTTATTACTGAAACAAAATACCAGTTTTTAAACACCATTTTTTTGTTGAAAAAATTAGTAAATGGATTTGGGAAGAAAAGGGTTACTGAAAGATAAGGAGCTGAAAAACTTTTTTTTACAATGTTAAAAAAATCTAATTCCATTACATATCCCTCACTCCTTTCAAAAACGTCATTTATAAAAAAAAACTTGAATTTTCAGGAGATCGTTATTAAAGTTTTAAAATATAATAAAATGTCTCAAAAATGTATCAAGCCGCCTATTGAACTTTTTACTGTGCAACAGATCTTTTTACGTAAAATCTGAAGGTTTTTTTTCCATTTCAAAAATATTTAGTATATTTAAAAGAAATAATTAAACAAAACCTTTTCTTCAATATGCGAAAACAACACATTCTGCCCTGTAGCGGGCAAATATTAAGTTAAAAATATGCCGCTTTTGCTGGGATATAGTAGTACATTTTATGGGCATTCCGAAAACAGGCACAACAGAAAATTGACGATTTTTAATATATATCGTTGTTGAAAGGAGTGAACGATTTGGCTACCTAAGTATTGCATCCATCACTTAGTGAAGCTGAAATAAAAAAATATTATTAAATTATTGTTATTTGTTATGTTGCATTTTCCTTTTTTTAGAGAGTTGATTATAAAAACAAGAGGAAGAATTTTTCTGGGCATTCCGAAAACATGCACAACTGAAAACTGAAAGTTGTTGAAAGGAGTTAGGGATGTGTGTTCTAAAAGATGACATATGGATGAGATAGGTCTGACTTCTTACGCAGTCGATTGAAAAGTACGTTTACTGACTTTTCCTGGAATTCCGGCTAATACTGAAATTCTAAAAATTATAAAATTGCGTTGCGAATTTAAACCGTATCGAAGCTTAAAGCATAATTCTTTTTTTTTCCGTCGGAAACGTCAAAGAAAACCTTCCTCAATTTATCATTCCTGAAATTTTAAATTTTAATATCTCTTTGAGTGTCAAAAGCCTTCATTTCCCAATCAAGAGAAGCACCTTAATTTGAAATGTTTGTCTTCTTTTTTCGTGTAACGTATTTTCAATATATTATTTTTAAATATTTGTTTTAAAATTTCAGAGTGCTCCGAAACTCAAAAATGTTGTCAAAGTACTTTGTTAAAAAGGTCCTTCATTTTTTTTTATTATATATTCTTCATCATAAACATAATTACCTTTACTTGAATGTTTATCGCAGGATAATTTGTGGCACATTTTAAAAACTTTATAAAATTAAACAACTTTGTTTTAACCACTATTTTATTATAAAAAAACATACAACATAACATAAGTGACTTCACACTGTTTTTGGGTGATTCTATAAGTTGTTATTTGGGGTTGCTTGCATAATAAAATAACATTTAGGATTTTTTATATCCATGTCTGTTTATCGTACCATATGTGTTTATGTAAATAAGTCAACATATTAACGTTAACAATTCAACATGGACGAAGATAAATATGAAAGTCTGAATAATCTTGTGAAAAAAGTAACTGGTCAAATTATTTGTAATATATCAAAAATCATTTGTTACTGCTGTGAGAATTGTTATACATATATAAATGCGTGTTTTACATAAATGGGTAATAAACTCTTTATATAGGTATAAGATAATATAGATGACATCTTAAGTTATAGATAATATATAATATTTTAATATATTTAACCATTACTATTTTATTATAAATGTATATATTAATATTTTTTTTTCAGCGTCGATGTTCCCCAAATTGCTTAAATGTTACATTTATAATAAACATACATTTACGTTTCTCACTATGTACATTTTTACAATTTTATAAAATATATATACATATATGAAATATATATATAAATATATGATATATATATATATATATATATATATATATATATATATATATATATATATATATATATATATATATATATATATATATATATATATATATATATATATAAATATATATAAATATATATATATATATATATATATATATATATATATATATATATATATATATATATATATATATATATATATATATAAATATATATATATACATATATATATATATATATATATATATATATATATATATATATATATATATATATATATATATATATATAATACAAATCAACATCATATAACTATTGTGTACCTTGTCATACAATATTTTTTTTTTTTAAAATTAACTATATTATTTTATTATGTTGAATATATTTGTTTTATCTCTAAGGTGTGTGTGTTAATTTATGAGATAATAGAAAATATTTTTGAGAGGTTTACAACAATTTTGTTCATTTAGTGTTCACTTTTAATCATAAAATTACTTGATGATAATTACGACTTAAAAAAATCTTTGGGACACGTGTTACGATGTGTTTAGCATTTGGGTATCGAAGCTGGTGTCGCAGTAGATTTTAATAAATAGTTGTATAAAGTAGAACCTGAATTAAAAATTTAAAAGAAATTACTTTATATTTGCTGTCAAATTATACATTAAATTCCAATATTAAAGTTTTTTTTAAATGTTAAAGGTATATTGGCTGATCTGTCATCGGCTAGTTATATCCATTAATAAATTTACTTTTGCGCATAACATTTTTCTGGTGACTGAAAAAACATTTCACTCAAATTTTTAATATTTTATATAAGTTCAATTTGATTAAAATTACTCGTTTTACATCATATTTCAGTGCTGTTATTTCATGAAATGTAGATAGAGCTAAATTATCTTTATATTTGTAATTATCTTTATATATGTATATGAAATTTATTACAAACATTTCAAATACTTTAAAACAATTTTTTTTTAATTATTATTTTATGATTATTTTACGGTTATTTTAATTTGGATGACGCATTTTACAGTTATACTGGATTTAATAAAAACGCCCTCTGGTTTTTTGATAAACTAATAAAACTCTGGATAACAATCCACCAAACACATTCAAAATACTATTTATATAATACAAAATGGAATCAAGTTAAGGTTCATAATTTGTAAACCAATAAATAAAAAAAATTAAACACTTGTAAAACACAATTTTTGAGTTTTTTTTTTAATGTAAACATGACTAGTCTTGAGAACTACAGACGTCTTCATCAATAGGTGAAGTATTTTAACCCGTTGATGTGAATATTTCTATTTTGTTCTCGAAACTAGTCATGTTAATCATTTATATCAAACTAAGTGATTTATGAGTGTTTTATTTTCATATTTAAATCATTATATTCAACTATGTTAATTTATGTATATATATAAATATATATTTTTATGTATATATATATATATATATATATGTTTTTATATGTATATATATATATATATATATATATATATATATATATATATATATATATATATATATATATATATATATATATATATATATATATATATATATTAATATATTTATATATATATATATATATATATATTTATATATATATTTATATAATATATATTTATATATATTTACATAAATATGTATATATATATATATATATATATATAAATATATATATTTATATAAATATATATAAATATATATGTATATATATATATATATATATATATATATATATATAAACATATATATATATACATATATACGAACTGTATGTATCCCTATAAAGTAAAATTTTCACAAAAACAAAAAATATATGTTTTTATTATTTACAACCCTTCAAAATGAAGTCATTAACAGCTTTCTGTCTGATTTTTATTGGAAAAAAAAGGTTTAAATAATATAATTAATTAAAAAAATCGTAAAAAATATGCTTTAACAAGTTGAAGGAATTTATAAATATATTCTTTTGCAATTTTTTTGATTTTTGATGTTTTGTTTTATCCAAGACTGTATACTTAAGATATATCCAATTCTTGAAATAATTAGATAATATTTATTCAAAAAAACTTAAGTGCAATTTTTAAATTTATTTTCAAATTTTTATTTGTATACACATATTTGTAATCCCTTAAATGATGAAACATGTAATTAATAATTATATCTTACATTTTTAATGTCACATTTAAACACTTATAAGGTATGTATTAATTACCCTTCATTGAAGCTATATTTAATTACTTACCAATATAATTGCAATTTAATCTTAAGCTTATTCAAAATTTACAGACTTTTTCTTTTTTGAAAAAAAACCACCACGCTTCTGAGCGCTGTTGGATTCTCCCAAGATCTTTCGTTTATTATTCACATTCATTAGTACCACGACGTCCTGGGTATTACTCGAGTACAATACTGAATCTCCCGTATTATTGGTGTACTCCATGGAGTTGTTGGTAGGATATTTTATGCTACCAAAATGCTGCGCGGAGCTGTTGGTGATATACTTCGGGCTGTTGGAGTACTGCGCGGAATTGTTGGTGATGTACTTCGGGCTATTGGAGTATTGCGCGGAGTTGTTGGCGAGATACTTCGGGTTTTTGGAGTGCTGCGCAGAGCTGTTGGATAGATAATTTGGGTTATTGGAGAACTGCGCGGAGTTGTTGGTGTGATACTTCGGGTTATTGGTGTGCTGCGCGGAGCTGTTGGCGAGGTATATCGGGTTTTTGGAGCTGTTGGCGAGATACTTCGGGTTTTTGGAGCTGTTGGGGTACTGACTCGAGTCGTCCTGGTAATCTTGACCGGAGAGTGCGTTCGGATATGCGAAATGATCGTAATCACCGTATTGCTGTCGCTGCTGCGTGCTGGCGAACCGGCGTCATTGCACCGAGTCCATGTCGACCGTCAGCCTGGTGGCGGGGTTCTCGCTGTCGGAGTCCGACCGGATTTGCTTCCGGTTGTTGTTCTCCACGAAGGACGTGTGGTTCCGAGCGGGGTTGCGCGTCCGGTCGCGGTCGCAGTTGGACAGGTGCGTGAGGCGGTAGCTGTTGCACGTGTCGCTGCGGCGCGTGCCGGCCCTGGAGGCGCCTCGGCCGCAGGCGGCAGAGGCGGAGTGGGCGCCGCGCGCCGGGCCCAGCCCGAGGCAGCGGCACTCGAAGAACGAGCGCCGGAACTCTTGCCTGAACTTGCCTGGGAAAAAGAAAAACATTACTTATAAACAAATAAGCAAAAATGAATATTTCGTAGCCATACAGGAGAAAGTGATCATCGACTATTTGATATCTTACTAGCTTAATATTGCTCTGAAAAAATCCCAAAGGTAAAATCCTTGTTTTTTAGAATATATCGTAGTCATACAGGAGAAAGTGACCAAGTGCATTTTTTTTTACAAAAACGTGATCATTGACTATTTGATATCTTACTAGCTTTATATTGCCCTGAAAAAATCCCAAAGGTAAAATCCTTGTTTTTTAGAATATATCGTAGTCATACAGGAGAAAGTGACCAAGTACATTTTTTTTACAAAAACGTGATCATTGACTATTTGATATCTTACTAGCTTTGTATTGCCCTGAAAAAATCCCAAAGGATTTTAAACTTGGAAGTATAATATATTGACTTGTCAAAAATGACTTACTGCATTGATGTTTATTTTCTTGCTAAGCAAAAGTTACTTAAATGACCCCCCGGAACATTTTACGTTTTGTTAGTTGGTCACTTTCTCCTGTATGACTACGATTAGTCATATATTTTGAATTATTTAAAAATAATAATATTCATTGAACATTTGTTGCACATATTGAGCACATGATTTATTATGTCTATTTATTATGTCCGCCTCCGTAGTGTAATGGTCAGCATGGTCAGTTCTGGAGGTCCCGGGTTCGATTCCTAGGGGGGTTTAATATAATAAGTAATTTTTTCACTCTAATATTTATTCAATATTACACTGGACTGGTACCTGAAGTGGAGGGCTGATCACCTTTCCTTCATGTGTAATCGATCGAGATAACACTGCGTTTATATGAAGCAGTGCCCTATGCACCATTGGGGTGCGGTAAGGGTTTTATTTATTATTATGTTTAATTTATTAAGCACCGAGGTGCCATGTATTCTTTGTTAAAAATACGTACACGAGTGTCTAAATAAATGAAAAGTTCATGAGTTTGTTTCGTAAGAGATTTAACAAAATATGGTGCTTACGAACCTGACCACGTCCTGGAAATACAAGTTATAATAACTATTTATTGATTTGTGGTTTAATTTGTAGAACTCCATTTTAATTTATGTATTAATTGTTAAATCTAACGCAAATTTTCTCAGTCCACTAAGTTGTATTTTATTATTTAAAAACCACATAAAAATTAATATTGTGACAATTGTTTCGCCCAGTTATGGCATTTTCAAACGAATATGTCAAACGACCATCACGAAACCGAGGAAAACTTGGTATAATCAAGTATTTCAAATATTTAAGCGAGTCTGATCAGGAGTAGAAATAATAGCTTGCGGAGATATATAAATGTGGAAGAAACGAAGAATGTTTACAAAAACAGAGTATTTATTACCTTAACGGCCAAATGGTCAGTTTAAAAATAAAAAAATCTTAAAGATAAATATTTGTGTTTTTATTATTTACACAAATATTTCAATTTCATACTATTTTTGTGTGCCTAAGCGGCTCATTATTAGAAATTTTATTAGAAATTTTATAAACCTAAAAGGGTAATTCTATTCCCAGTCCTCTCCTTTTCTTCTTTTCCTATTACTGTCATCTTTTCTCTTTATCCCATCCTTATCTCATATCTCTTCTTATATATTGACTTTTCCTATGCATAAATCGCTCACTCCTTTCAAGAACGTCATAAATAAAAAATCGTCAATTTTCAGTTGTGCATGTTTTCGGAATGCCCAAAAAATGTACTATATCCCATCAAAAGGGGCATATTTTTAATTCAATATTTACCCGCTACAGGGCATAAAGTGTTTTTTTGTATTTTGAAGAAAAAGTATTGTTTAATTATTATTTTAAATAAACTTAATATTTTTCAAATGGAGAAAAACCCTTCAGATTTTACCTAAAAAGATCTGTTGCACAGTAAAAAGATCAATCAGTAGCTTGATATTTATTTTTAAAACATTGTATTATATTTTTAAACTTTAAAAACGTTCTCCTAAAAAATCAAGTTTTTTTGATTTATGACGTTCTTGAAAGGAGTGAGCGAAATGTGAACAACTGTAATTGGTATTCATGATTTTTTTTGTATTCTGATTTATCACATATTGAAACTGTTGTTTTTCCTTCTAATAAAAAAATAAAAAAATAAAAAAATAGGTACCAAACTCTGACTTTAAGAGTTTGGTACCTATTTATTTTACTCTGAGTCCGCGACACTAACCACGGGACCACATCCCTACAAAAAAATAGTAAGTTTAGTAAGTAAGTTTATCATTTTATTAAATTTCGTTACTTAATATACCATATTTTTGTAAGAAAATATATCTGATATTGTAAGTATTTCGTATATAAAGATACTGTAAGTATTTCGCTCACCACTTTATTTAGCTGGAATGATATTTTATAAAGCTCTCATTATCATTCATCGTTAACGTTGTGAATGATAAGGGGAGTGTAATATTACCATACCACAAAGTTAACGATGCTTTTAATCTTCAATTCGAACTATTATTATTATTTACAACATTTTGAGTGTGTCCAAATACTATATAGTATTTTCTGGCGTTCCTCATGTGTGTGATTTTAATCCAGGATTCGGACCTCACATACTAATATAAGAATTTCTGCTTGGTAAAAAGCTTCTTTAAATTGGTTCATATATATAGAACTTCTAAGAATTTGAGTAGTGTGGTTGTCAATAATGGGTAGAATTGGTGAATGTTACACGTGTGTAAAGTGATCACTTAAACCAACCTATGACGGTCGTCAGCCCCGTAAATGCCCAGACCTCCATATTCGTCTTCATCTTTAATGAGATGTTAAAAAATAACATTATTATTATCATAAAGATTGTTTACAACAATATGTTTTCACTGAAACGCGTAAATTTTGTGAAAATATTGACGAAAACACAAAACATCTTATATCGTTCTAACGCTGTTTCTAAGTTACAAAGCTGATAGATAAATAGTACGGCGAAAAATATGTATTTTATCCATTAACTTTGATTCATAAATTTTGTTTACTCATCAGATCATATTTGTGCATTAGTGAAATTACTTTCTACCGTATACAGGGTGATCTCGCATGTGTATTTCAGTTTTTGGTAGTATAAACTTAAATATTGGCGAAATAATACTTTTTTTTGGTAAGCAGTATGACGAAATGGCTTCCATAACTATTTTGATAGATTTTATTGGAGATTATGTAATTTTATATTTTGATATTTATGCTGTTACTTGGGTTTAAATGACATGTTGGATTTCCTATAAAACTTCAGAGATAGATTAGTTCTGTGAACTCACACAAAACGCGTCATGAGATTTATGATATGTGTGTAGTTTTAAAACTTTGAGAATTCAATTCAATTCAATTCAATTCAATTCAATTTATTCAATAATTAATATATACATTACAAACAAACATTTAAGGCGTATACATTAAAAAACAAATTAAAAAAACAAATTAAAAACAAATTAAAAATTTGTTTGTGAGAAGTGCGGTTATCAATCATGTGTAGAATGGTGAATGTCACAGTGTGGAAAGGGATCACTTAACCATCCTATGACAGGTCATGAACCCTGTTAATACCTAGAATTCAATTTTATTTTTATTTTTCCATATTCATTTAAGCGATTTTTTTCACTATAATTATTATTCAATATCACCCTTGATAGGTACCTGATGCGGAGGGCTGATCACCATTCCTTCATGTGTTAACGATCAAGATAACACAGATGTAAAAAATGATGACATTTAAATGCGAAAACAAAAATTAAATGAATTTTAAACATTTACAACATTTTGAGTGAGTCCAAATACTTGTTCACAAAATCTGGATTATCTCCAATTACAGGAGTTATTTTCATTTTTTTGAGATCTTATCATGTTACATGTGTGTAAAGTAATCACTTAAACCAGCCTAAGACGGTCGTCACCCCTATAAATGCCCAGACATCCATATTCTTCTTCATCGTTGATGAGATGTCGAAAAATATTTATAAACATATTTATCTAACAAAAAAACACATTTTTTAAAATAAAAATAAATTATATTCCAACAAAAATAAACAATAAATAATAAGTGTAAGTCCCTCTCCAAGCACAAGAGCTTAGTCTCTTTATTGGGGAGAACTGCGTTATTAATTTTAAGATTGTAAAAATAAAAATGCGTAGAAAATTAATTAAAATTATGAATATAACTTTTTTAACCATATAACATTTTATGTAGAAAAAAATATATGTTGAGATGCCATATGTGACAATATATAAAATTAAGTATAGAATAAAACATATCTATATTTAATTATTTTTTTATTTATTTATCGAAGTTGTGGGAAATTCAATGAATGGTGTACCCACCTTGATATGTTCTACTCCAATCTTTCAAACTTTAAAGCTAAATTGTTCGAAATCTTATAAACCTAAAAAGGTAATTCTATTCCCTGTCCTTTCCTTTTCTTCTTTTCCCATCACTGCCATCTCCTTTTCTCTTTATCCCATCCTTGTCTCATGTCTCTTCTTATATAAAGATCTTTCTTGTGCATAGTTGTGAAGAACTGTAATTGGCACTCATGATTTTTTTGTATTCTGATTTATCATATATTGTAACTGTTGTTCTTCCTTCCAATAAAATAAAATAAAAATATCAGTGATGTTGGACATTATTTTGGTGAAAAATAAAGCTTGCTACATATTTTTTGTCGCGCCTGTATTATGTAAGTATCAATTACTGTCAACGCCACGTCAAAGTTGCTGGATATTGATGGTCGTCTGCTCCAAAAGCAGAGAAGAAGAATAGAAAATCCAGATTCAATAATATAACTCCCCTCGTTTTTTATATGAGATGAATAATGCTAGTACCTGGCAGGAATCAATAAGCGAGAACAACCTTACCTCACTTGACTTGATATCGTTATATTAAAGTTATAAAAACAAACAAAGGTATTGTTAAATATGATAATAATACAAATTACTATGATGATTTTTGTCCGTCGCTAGGTAATGGTCTGTGTAATGCTCATCACGCTCAGCTACCATACTAGGGGTCCCGGGTTCGATTCCCAAGGGGGGTCAAATAAATATAAGCGATTTTTACACTAGTATTTATTCAAAACTACCCTAGATCACTTTTTACTTGGAACAAAGATTAAGATACAACTAATTGTGATTTTTAACAATATTTTAAATTTATGAGGCGAATGTAATTGGAAAAAGAAGCAAAGGAAGACCGAGAAAAACTTGGCACAATCAAGTATGCCAAATACTTGAAAGTGGTCAGGTTAGGAGTCGAAACAATCCGCGGGTATGTATGAGGAGATGCATGAACGTGGAAGAGGCGAAGAATGTTTGCAAGGACAGAGTAGTGTGGCGTTCTATTCTCTCTGCCTACCCCTGCGGAGAAGCGGCGTGATGGTTAGTTTTTTAACAATATTTTTATACCAATATTGCTTTTTTTCGTCTTCATATTTTACCATCATGCAGCTTTTATGGAATTTAGAAGAATATAGCAAGATTTTCAGTGTTCAATGAAAATCCCACCAAATCGATACAATCTTTTCCATTCTGATTACAGTGCCTAGTTAGCGAACGTCGAAAGTAATAAATGAAATGTATCGGGTTTATTGAAGCTGATAATGGCGCGTTCCGCATAGAGCTCACATTCCGTTGTATGGATCCAGCCGGGGAACGGGCATAGCGAATTGAAATCGCTACCATTTGAAAGATATTCAAATAAGGAACTTTCACATTTACTGCTGCAATCTACGCTTACGAGCCCAGAGAAAAAGTGATGTGGAGTTCTAAAAAATATATATAAGAATAGTAATCTTTATAAACCAAAACGGGGAGACGTGGCGTATTTTTTTGAAGAGAAAAAGTGTATGGACATACATATTGTATATAACATTTTAAGTGTGTCCAAATACTTGTTCACAAAATCTGGATTATCTCGAATTACAGGAGTTATTTTCATATTGTTTTTTGACATCTCATCAAAGATGAAGAAGAATATGGAAGTCTGGGCATTTACGGGGCTGACAACCGTCATAGGCTGGTTTAAGTGACCACTTTACACACGTGTAACATTCACCAATTCTACCCATTATTGACATCCACACTACTCAAATTCTTGGAAGTTCTATATATATGAACAAATTAACACCTCCTCTGCGATGGTGGGTCTGGTCAGACCCACCATCGCGGAAAATTATTGATTACGTAATAGGTAATTTGTTTACGTCGTTTTCCTTGAATGTAATCGTTCTTCAAAAAATTACCTACAAATTGAGATACAAACGAAAATTATTGGACCAGATTCAAATGAGTTATTTAAAAAAAAGAACAAATAAAATATCAAAAATCATATTGAGTAAGGTCAGTTGTTCGCTATCAATGTGTTAGTGTGCCGTCTGCCGTGATTTTGAAATCCCAAAAACAAAAGCATACATTGTCAATCTTTGGCGATTGTTTCCGTTTATTGTTTTTTTTTATATTTGTTTTTAACTGATTTATTTGTTTACTTGTATGACGGATTAAATATCATATATATAGACTATAAGGTAAATCTACATTTAAAAAATATTAATATTACAAAACGCAGACCTTCACAATAAACTGTTTTATATTTGAACGATTTCTAGTTTTATTTTTTTTAAATCTTTTCGACACTTTACCACAATGGCAGGAAAAAAATAATTATCTCATGACGAGATTGAACGACTTTTGGACAGTTCTAAAAGTGAAAGAAAAGTGAGAGAATAGTGCAGATGACAGTGATTTAGAATTCAAAAACCTTAGATTCAGAATTTGAAAGTGCAACGGAAAACGTGGTTTTATAAGAAATGTCAGTAAGTGATAAAAACATCGATTTCAACAAGAAAAGTACCGATTGTCCTCTTAGTTTTTGGTAATAATTTATTGGTCAATAATAAAAATAAATATCATACCTATTATGTCTAACGAACTTGTATATAAAATTTTTATAATAATTAGTTTTATTTGGTTTCGTACAAAATTGTATTCATAATTTCTAAAACCCGCAAAATGTTTATGTAAGAAATGGCGAACTTTAAATGAATATTTACACCATTTTTAGCAATTCCGTATATATTTTTCAATGAAAATTTAAATATTTTCACTGTATTTAAAATGAATTTTAATTGCATTATGGACAAAAATTTATCTTGAAATATTAACTCAAAATCCTAGAATCATTTTGTGGTTTTTGGAGCTAACTGCCACGTTTTATATTTGAAGATAATTACTTAGTTGCATTTTGTTAATAATTCTATCTGTTATGATGTTGACTTAAAATATAGTTATAAAATTAAAAACACAAATTATTTGAATTCAGTAAAAATAAAAATGTTTACAATCACTGCTTTATTGCCAACCATGCTACATGCGCGTGTGACATGCTCCGTGGTAGTAGCGAGTATATAAATTAGTTAGTCTGTGGTAGTGAGCCGCAGCGCGCTGTCGCGTTTGGATGTAAAATTATGCGCTTGGATAATTTAATTTCAAAACTATCAAAAACTTGAAAATTCTCATACAAAACTTATGACACATTATTCTATTGCTATGTAGGCTATTTTGAATAATATATAAAATATAAAAACCCGACGAAAAACGCCTAAAAGGCGATTTCTGTACTGGGTCAGATCAGACCCACCACCGCTGGGCGCGTTTTGTTTGAGGCCATCGCGCTTTAGGTGTTAAGAAACCTTGTTCTTGAATCACTAGAGCTTCACTAGAGACATCTATTGATGTGATCTGGTCAAATTATAAGCTTTAATAATGAAAAATAAAAAAGTTATTTTCTGGCGTTTCTCATGTGTGTGATTATAATCCAGGATTCGGACCTCACATACTAATATAAGAGTTTCTGCTTGATAAAAAGCTTCTTTACATCTCACCAATAGATGTCTCTAGTGAAGCTCTAGTGATTCAAGAACAAGGTTTCTTAATGGGTTCATATATATAGAACTTCCAAGAATTTGAGTAGTGTGGATGTCAATAATGGGTAAAATTGGTGAATTTTACACGTGTGTAAAGTGATCACTTAAACCAGCCTATGACGGTCGTCAGCCCCGTAAATGCCCAGACTTCCATATTCTTCTTCATCTTTGATGAGATGTCAAAAAATAATACATATTGTATTATTCTCAATATTATTCATATTTAAAGCATTAACTTTGTGGTTGGTTCGTTATTGAAAAATGTATTTTTTTTTAGAATATCATTACTATACGAGTATGTATTAGTTACTTAGGTACTGAAATTAAAATGCAATGCAAGTTTTGATGAATACAAATATTTAAAAAGGTGTTCTCAATAATATTAATATTTAAAGCTTTTACTTTGTGGTAAGTCATTTTTACTTAACTTTTTTTATACAAAAATGTTAAAAATATCACTAAATAACCACTCACCGAGATTTTTATGTCTGCCGGTTTCGAGACGTACCCGTCTCTTCGTCAGGACAATCCACATAACACCATTTATGCATATAAAAAAATGGTGTTATATGCATAAATGGTGCCATGGTGGTGAAGGGTGGTAATGTTTGCAGGCTGTGGTGGTGATTGTCCTAACGAAGAGACGAGTACGTCTCGAAATCGGTAGACATAAAAATCTCGGTGAGTGGTTATATACTAATAATATTAACATTTTTGTAAAAAAATACATATTATTTTATATGTTATCAAACATGTGAGCTAAAGCGTCTCATACATGTCGGAAGCCAATATTTCATTATTAAGGTATTTTTTTATTGTAATTTTAGAAGGTCTCATACTCGTTTATAAAGGAAAAATAATTGTACACGTCAGAAGCCAATATTCTTTTTTTTATGAAATTATTTTTATTGAAATTTTAGAAGGCATCAAACGAAGCTTATATACGTGTTTATAAAGGAAAAATAATCGTTCATGTCAGAAGCCAATATTTCTTTTTTTAAATATATTTTTTTGAATTTAAGAAGGCCTCATAGAAGGTTAATTTACTCGTTTTTAAAAGAAAAATAATTGTACATGTCACAAGCCAATATTTTTTTAATACGTATTTTATGGAATTTTAGAAGGCCTCATATGAGGCTCATTTAAAGTTCTTCTTATAATAAATAGTTGTATTGTAAAATGTATATTAATATTTGTATTTTAAATTATAAATAAAGCAGTTCATTATTCGAATAGTATTTGAACGAATTTTACATCCTTCAATTGAGAGATAATTCTTATTAACATTATTGATGTGTATGTGTGTGTCCGCCTCCGTAGCGTAATGGTCAGCACGCTCGGCTACCGTACTGGAGGTCCCGGGTTCGATTCCCAGGGAGGGTTGAATAAATTTAAGAGATCTTTTCACTCTAATATTTATTCAATATTACCCTGGACTGATCTGAGGGCTGATCACCTTTCCTTCATGTGCTAATGATCAAGATAACACTGCGTTTATATGATGCAGTGCCCTATGCACCATTGGGGTGCGGATAAGGGTTTGAATGAAATGTATGTGTGTGTGTGTAGTAGTAGTAAAAAATTGTGAATGTGAATAATAGTTTTTTTTTAAAGTCTGGTCCAAAATAGCTTTTTCAGAATATAACTGAATCTATGGTATAAAATTGAATGTGGCCATTTTGCAGTTATCGAGTATCATGTGTTTGGGGACGATTTTGTATAAAAAAAACGGTATTTTTAACACTCGATAGACGCTCGGCTGAGCGTACACCCTTAAAAAATGTTTTCAATTTTCCCCTCACAAACTTTTGGCTAAATTCGTTACAATTATTTTCCACAATGGCCATTACGTTTCGAGAGTATATAATTTATATGCATTGTTAATTATTTTCGACTATTTGCGAGAGGTTTTTATTACAGAAAGGTTTTTAAAGTTTTACAAAATATACAGATAAGTGAGGATTGCGTACTATATATAAAAAGGTTCACAATATTCAAGCAGTGAAAATTTCAAACATGCCAATATATAAGCTAATGTATATGAATAAAATTTCCTTTATTAAAAAATGTCAGCCTATGTAGTGTAATGGTCAGCACGCTCGGCTACCGTTCTGGAGGTCCCGGGTTCGATTTCCGAGGGGTGTAAAATAAATATAAGTGATTTTTTCACTGTTATATTTATTCAATACTACCCTGGACTGGTACCTGATGCGGAGGGCTGATCAACTTTCCTTCATATGTAAACAATCAAGATAACACTGCGTTTATATGACACAGTGCCCTATGCACCATTGGGGTGCGGGTAAGAGTTTTTATTTATTATTTTTTGTTATTAAAAAAAAAATCGTTAATCTTTATTAAATTAAACTAGAACTCGTAGAAACTTTTTCATCCACATTTATTTTAAGTACTATTCTTCAACCAGTTTTGAAAAAAAATAATCATCAGTTGCCTTGGTAAATTCTCCTTGCCTATTATGAACAAGGATTTATAGAATATTTAGTTTATATGTCTTAAAATTATAGTTGATATGTTTAGTTAATACTAAACTAATCATTTATATTATCCACTGACACTTCGTGATGGAATTGCATTTTTAATATATTATTAGATTAAAACCAATATTTTTAGCTTTTCCACTTTATTTTTATTTGACCAGCGACCGGGTTTCGTCGTTACCGACATCATCAGACTGGTGGGAGGCTATACAAATTGTTATGTTATATATAAAACAAGGCAGGAGTTGATAACCATGATTCGATACAATTTTATTGAGAAATTCATTTAATTTGAGTGAATTTAAGTATTGTATGATATTTATAATTTTTTTTTAAATATCATACAATACTTAAATTTACTCAAATTAAATTAATTTCTCAATAAAATTATATCAAATCATGGTTATCAACTCCTGACTTGTTTTATGTATAACATAACAATTTGTATAGCCTCCCACCAGTCTGATGATGTTGGTAACGACGAAACTCGGTCGCTGGTCAAATAAAAATAAAGTGGAAAAGCTGAAAATATTGGTTTTAATCTAATAATATAATAAACTAATCAGATTGATCCCTAAAAGCAATACAATAGATACATCGATACAACACACACAATAGATTTGATATATTATGTCAATCAGGATTTGTCACATAGCTCATGTTTTGTCATATTTTCAAAATAAGACATCACATAAACACATAATTAATCATATCATATAATAAATCTGAAAAATCATTATGTTTCCAACCGGTTTCGACATGAAACTTGTCATCTTCAGAGATTGACAAATACTTAATCTAAAACTGTGAAATATTCATACTAAGGTGAGTAATTAAGTAACGTTTGAAGTGAGGGGGGATGAGGGTATTTTAAACTTTTAAGGAAATTGGTATAAATGCAGATTATTCGATATATCACTGTGGGGTGCTAAGAATATATATATATATATATATATATATATATATATATATATATATATATATATAATTTTGTCTCTGAGAAGAACTAAGGGAAGTTTAATATGATTCGGGTGTGGAAGGGAGCATTCCCTAAGTGTAGTACCTTAAGCTTGTGAAAAGTTAAAATAGACAAATATTAGCATGTACAAAAAATATACTTAACTATTTTTTTTCACTTTGAAACCACATATGCTGTTTAAACATTGGAACCTTGACATAACAAATCTCAAGGGGTTTTAAAATAAATGAGTCTATTGAGTGATTTGTTGTGTTGAAGTTTGGATGGCTTTAAAACGTGTTATATTGAGGGTCACTCTGATGTTTGTGGACCACTGTATAACTAAATCTATGGAATTCAATCTCGTTAAAACGATAAAATGTGAACTGTGAAAAATAAAAAAAATAAAAAACGTTATTGAAATATGTATGAATTTTTTTTACATATCATTACTATACGAGTATGTGTCTCGCCTGCTTCCAAAACCCGCCAGATCCAATTTTATAAGATTTTAAAATAAATACTCTATCGGAATGCCAATTGTGGGTTCTATTGTTTAAAGTATTTACATATTTACTTGAAAACCCTGCTAAAAAATACTTTAAAACAGTGTTGTATTTCGAATTCCGCTATATTCATGGAACTTGCCTTCTGACCCACATCGGCCAATCAGAGAGCGAGGATAAGTAAAAAAATAAAGATGACATCATTATCGATTTGCGTCTCGTGTTTTTTTTTAATACTGAAAAAAATCTAAAAAAATGTGAAAATTCTCTATTTCATAAAATTTTATCTAAAGATAGACAAATCTTTTAAACATAAATGTTAACCGGAGAGATTCAAGAACAATATTTCAAAATTGGTTCATATATACAGAACTTCCAAGAATTTGAGCAGTGTGGTTGTCGATAATGGGTAGAATTGGTGAATGTTACACGTGTGTAAAGTGATCACTATAAACAGACTATGACGGTCGTCAGCCCCGTAAATGCCCAGACTTCCACATTCTTCTTCAATTTTGATGAGACGTCAAAAAATAATATGGATAGATTATTATATATGGAGGTTTGTTACATCGAGATTCCACTGAACATTGATTTAAAAAAAATATATAAAAAGCATCTTTTGTGCATGTACGCATGGCGCGATATAATAAAAGCATTATTTTTGTATTATTGAAAGGGGTTTATTAAAAAATAAATTAAGTGAATACATTGAGTGCTTTTTCTAATTTAACTAACCTGAAAATCCCGGGAAGCCTGCGGAACATTGAAAAGCATAATTTATTTCATGAATTCATGAAAACATATAATACTTTTAAATAATTATAAAGTAATTTAGCAATGATCTTTATTGCAAATAATTGCCTGTTTCTGAAAAAGTAGTTTTCTTCTAAAACGATTTCTCGGGCAAAATTGTAAAATGAATACATTTAAAATTAATTATATTTTTTCGCAGATACTTTGTGTCACATTTTATTAATTTCATCAAATAAAACAACTTTATTTAACCACTTTTTATTGGTACACTTTATTCAACCGGTTTCGACAAGAATCTTGTCATCATCAAGGTTTACGCACTAAATTCTAAAACATTGAAATACTCATGGTTAATTACCTTTCCCTTACCAAAATGCGTCATTCGGAGTTGACGTATTCGCTACGCAATGCATAAAAAAAAACTTTTAGGAGTTTTTAAAATCATTTTTTTCAAATCGTATTTTCATATGGTGTAAGGAGTGCGTGAAAGGTAAGCTTTTGGTAAGCTTTAAAAACGTTGATATATGACGTTGTTGAAAGGAGTGAGCGAAATGTGAACACGATCAGTTTGTATTTTCAACTATAAATAGGAACATCTATAATTTTTGAAACTAGTAATGATTACAGCCAGTTCGGTTTTACAAACTAAAAAAAGACCTGGCTTTGCAATTTAATAATAAAATAATATTTTAAAAAAAGTTTAAAAATGAAGGCTCACCTAATAAAATTGTCTGTAACATGCAGTATATATCAAACAGTTTTAAAAATTTCCTGATTTATTCTAACTAGCTTATTTTCAAAAAAAATATGACTCAAAGGTTAAACTTTGATTCAATACCTAAATTGATTATCTCGTTTTTAAATTGGAGAAGAAAATAAGGGTCGATAATGTCGAGAGAGTTCAAAATATTTCAGGATAATTAATTTTCAATATTCACTGAAACAGAAAACTTTATTAAATTTGACCTTTAAATTTCGTAAGAAGTCTCTAATAAAGAGGAAGATTCCTTATTTAAAGGATTAATAACATCCTATTATGAATTTCGTATCCAACCATTTCATTAAAATTTTATCAGATCATCTCAAATTTCTTCAGAAATGTAATAAATTCTTGAGTGGTCATGAAAACATCAAAAATATTCAAACACTAGATGTACTCGGCCACGCGTTGCTTTGGCTCAGTCAAATAGAAAAGAAAAAAAGGAAGGACACACTTCTAATATAGTCGATTAATTATCGCTCGTTAGATCCAAAGAGGGTCAAAGAAAAGGGAAAACTAAAGATTTTTGTCCGCCCCCGACGTGTAATGGTTAGCACGCTCGGCTACCGTACTGAAGGTCCCGGGCTCGAATCACACAGGGGGGGGTGAAAACATATATATATATATATATATATATATATATATATATATATATATATATATATATATATATATATATATATATATATATATATATATATATATATACATATATATATATATATATATATATATATATATATATATATATATATATATATATATATATATATATATATATATATATATATATATATATATATATATATATATATATATATATATATATATATATATTAGTGAATTCACACTCTAATTGTATATTACACTCTAATGTAATCTGAGAGATCACTTTGCCTTAATGTAAGAGAGGATCAAGATAACACTGCATCAATACAATTCAGTGCCTTATGCACCATTGGGTGCGGATAAGAGTTAGTAGAAGACAAATACAGTTTTTTCTTCATGTATTTTATTTGACCAGTGATAGTTTTTATAATTATTTATTGATTTGGCGTTTAATTTGCAGAGCTCCATTTTAATTTATGTACTTATAATTTTTAAATCAAACACAGATTCTTTGAGTCAACTAAGTTGGTAGTCAACAACTAAGTAGACTCAAAAAATACGTGTTTGATTTTAAAAATTAATACATAAAATAGTTTTTATAGTTGCTCCCACATTTATTTTATTTGACCAATAACCGAGTTTTCTCGATACCAAAAAAACCCAATCACTGGTATGTTTATTGAAATAACTATATACTTTATATTTTATTATATTAAATACATATCCAACAAGAAATGTCAGTAAAAAACTTAAAATACATAAAAAGTTATTATGCATTTCATATTTTTAAAACATTTAAACCAGAAACATTGAAATTTGAAAAGATACAGCTGGTTGTTTTAAATAAATCTCCTGTTTTAAAGAGTGTTACGTCATATTTATTGACTCTAATTAACCCTTTGTATAGGAGGCGCCCTAAAGTCTTCCGGGTTAAGGACAATATCACATAAATTATAGAGCGTCCCCCCTAAAAGCGCTTTTGAATCGGAATCTTTTTGGCATGTTCCCGGAAAACTTGCGTTATGTACTAAAAGAGACTAATCGTTTGAAAAGAATAATTGTAATTAAAAAAAAAGTTTAAAATGAGAAAACTAGTCGCGATTATATTGATAAACAAAAAAATAAGTGAAAACTAGTCGTGATTATATTGATAAACAAAAAAATAAGTGAAAACTAGTCGCGATTATATTGATAAACAAAAAAATAAGTGAAAACTAGTCGCGATTATATTGATAAACAAAAAAATAAGTGAAAACTAGTCGTGATTATATTGATTAACGAGAAAATTCATGTAAACACGATTAGTGTTAGACGTTGTTTTATTTTCATTTTTAATCCCATTTAATTGTACCATTATAAACATGAAAATTTTGACAATATTATAAGTGGGTTCGAATCTTTGTTCACAAATTCTGGGTTCTCAACATAGATAAAGTAAAATATGACGATTTTCATATTATCCGGGCTTATCAAGGGCTTGTTAAAGTGATCACTTTACTCACGTGCAACAAACAGTCACTAAAAAAAGTATTTCAGAGAAAAAAGTAAGTGAAGAAGATATCATCCATGTTGATATATCAATATTTTGTATTGTCTGCTATCGAGAACATCCGTAGTTTGCTAAACTAGTCATATTTACATGAATGAACTCAAAAATAGTATTTTATTGGTGTTTCATTTAAAAATATACAAGTATATCAACTTTTCTTTTATAATTAAAGTAGGATATTTCGTCGAAAAATAATGTAAATCGCAGGACCCTGAAATAAATTATATTTTAGACCACTCCACATACATTTTTTAAAATTTTGGTCAAAAAGTATTTTTTCATATTTTTTTAACCCACTGATTCTCCCGGACACGTCGATACGTGTTCGCTTAAAAGCTCATATAAATTTTACTTTTACGTTATTTTCAGGATGATATGTAAAATAATTCAAAGCAAACATGCTCCCTCGGGATTATTTTAACAAAGAGGATAATCCAAAAACCCCGAATAGAAAAAATAACTCCTCTTGGTTCATTTGGATTTTATTTTGCTTTCGTAAGATAATTTATTTTTATATTTTATTATTGATACTTGTCAGACATTGGATTGTTCACATCAGAATTATCAAACATTTATTATTGGTGTCTCAACACGTGTCACAGTAGATTTTAAGAAATAGTGGTATTTACTTACGAAAACATTAATCAAAATTTGTATTTTATTCTTAAAAAACACATAAATTAACTTGTGACAATTGTTTCGCCTAGTTATGGCATTTTCAAACGAATGTGAAGATTCAATGAAGATTAAAATCTCATAATTATTATCTGTTGTTTTACAATAAAATACAACTTAGTAGACTCAAAAAATCTGTATTTTATATAACAATTAATAGGTACATAAACTAACAGAAATTATAAGACAAACGTTTCATTGAATGAAACGACTATCACACAACGACCTTTTTAATTTTTTTTTTGGGAAATATGAGAGGGTTTGCGAAAAATCTTTATTGTTGAAATCTGTAAGAAGGTCACGAGTTGTTTACGACAAGAAATAAAGTATTTACAATCTTTAAACAGATCGAGATTCATCAGGCGTAAAAGTCTGATTATTTTCTGGAACAAATCCAGAATTTTTTGATAAGTTTATTATGAAAGAATCTGTCCTGTTTTATGTATGTAAGCTAATGCAAAAATAGAGGGTGGTTCAGAATTGCGCCCGTCAATGAATAAAGTAAAATGTTAAGATGTTTTGAATATTGAAAACATTTACTTTGTGGATCATATTGATATATTATTTTGAGAAATAAAAAGACATTGTTTTTTTATTTACTAACATTGTGTGATGATGAACAAACATAGATGTGAGTGGATCAAAAAACAAAGTCTTTTTATTTCTCAAAATAATATATAGTGAGAAGTTACATGTTCAAACTTTTCACCTTCCCGACGCACACACTTATCTCAATGGTGTTTCCACTTTTGGAAACAGACCAGGACTTCTTCTTTTGTGATGTCCTTAAGCTTCTTCGTCGCATTTGGTTTGATCTCGTGAAATCTCTTAAATATTCTTTCTTTCAAATGTCTTTGAGTTTAGGGAACAAGAAGAAGTCAGAAGGGGTGAGAACAAGTGAGTATGGATGGGAAAAAACAGTGATCGAGTGAAGTGTTTGAATGAACTCTCTATATATAAATATGAATATATATATATATATATATATATATATATATATATATATATATATATATATATATATATATATATATATATATATATATATATATATATAATATATATATATATATATATATGTATATATATATATATATATATGTATATATATATATATATTTATATATATATATATATATATATATATATATATATATATATATATATTTACATATTATATATATATATATATATATATATATATATATATATATATATATATATATATATATATATATATATATATATATATATATATATATATATTTATATATATATATATATATAAATATATATATATATATATATATATATATATATATATATATATATATATATATATATATATATATATATATATATATATATATATATTTACATATATATATTTATATATATATAAACACATATAAATATAAATATATATATATATATATATAAATATATATATATATATATATATATATATATATATATATATATATAAATATATATATATATATATATATATATATATATATATATATATATATATATATATATATATATATATATATATATATATATATATATATATATATATATATATATATATATATATATATATATATATATATATATATATATATATATATATATATATATATATATATATATATATATATATATATATATATATATATATATATATATATATATATATATATATATATATATATATATATATATATATATATATATATATATATATATATATATATATATATATATATACATAAATATATATATAAATATATATATATAAATATATATATATATATATATATATATATATATATATATATATATATATATATATATATATATATATATATATATATATATATATATATATATATATATATATATATATATATATATATATATATATATATATATATATATATATATATATATATATATATATATATATATATATATATATATATATATATATATATATTTATATATATATATATATATATAAATATATTTATATATATATAACATGTTAACACATGAAGGAAAGGTGATCAGCCCTCCTCTTCCGGTACTAGTCCATGTATATATATATATATATATATATATATATATATATATATATATATATATATATATATATATATATATATATATATATATATATATATATATATATATATATATATATATATATATATATATATATATACATGGACTAGTACCGGAAGAGGAGGGCTGATCACCTTTCCTTCATGTGTTAACGATCAAGATAACACTTCGTTTATATAATGCAGTGCCCTATGCACCATTGGGGTGCGGATAAGGGTTCGAAAAAATAAATATATAATATACCAATTTTGATGAACGATATAAAAGAACTTTGTTTAGAGTTTGTTCTACTCGTTGGAAGCGCTAAAGTGTCAATTGCCCTGGTGATTCTACTGGAAACTCTAAAAGTTCCAGCAATTCCGGCGATATAAACCTTATACAAAATACGCAAAGTGAGTTATAAATGTAACTACCATTTCTAAAAGAAAACTATTTATACGGATAAAATACCTGAATAAAGCTTAAATTAACAAAATTTTCAGTTACGACATTTTGTGCGGAGAGCGGCGTTACTAATGCGTAAACAAAAGTTTTACGAGATGTACGAATAATTTGAATAAAATTTAAATAATACGGTGACCGGCCAAAGCGTATAGCGCCGTTTAAATACTCGAATGTGAATTTAATTTTCCTTTTGAATTTTAGTACGGATATCGCGTTAATTTTCATAGTGACTCATTATTAATGCCAAGCTAACGAATTCATTAAATTTTAATATGCATGGACAGTGAAACGCTCATAAAGAACACTCATCTACGCTATCGTGAATAAACTTTCAACTTTATTACTATAATTTCACTGAAAACTATAGTTTACTAATTAATTACCCTGTTTATATGGGGTAATCGGAGTGCATTAATGATTAAAATTAGAGGAAATTAAAATGTGTGTATATTTATGTATTATTAAATTGATTTTTTTTCATATTTTATTCGTCCCAAAAGTAGAAACCATTTAAAGAAAACAGCCATTCTCAAACTATTTAAGGGTGAAAAATAATTGCATCTAAAGAAAAGTACAGCTTCGAGATACTTAAATGACTTCTTATAAACTGGACTGTCATATAAAAGAACGATAGATTGAGACACCTTTTATACTCATACAGAAGATCCAAAATTCAAGACAGCATTATTTTTTTAAATGAGTTAGTTTTGTTTATTTAAAAAAAAATACTTTCATTTGTGTTTTTGTCACGTTCATTTATTACTTCTGTTCTGACTGTGTTTTAAAAAAATATTATTATTTAATTGTTTTACTAAATCTCCACTCTTTGTTTTTTTACGTATCCTGTTTTATTTATGAGGCGAATGTAAGTGGAAACAGGAGCAGAAGAAGACCGAGAAAAACATGGCACTATCAGGTATGCCAAATACTTGAAAGAGGTCAGGCTAGGAGTCGTAAAAATCGGCGGGTATGTATGAGGAGATGCATGAACGTGGAAGAGGCGAAGAATGTTTGCAAAGGCAGAGTGGTGTGGCGTTCTATTCTCTCTGCCTACTCCTGCGGGGAAGCGGCGTGATGGTTAGTTAGTTTGTTTTTTAGTATCCTGTTTAATTTGTTTCTTATATTTTTTTTTCTGTAGGTACCTTTTAAACTGTAATCCTAAAATAAGTCATGGATTTATTCATCGGAAATATTATTATATGTGCTACTTTTATGTTTGTAAAATGTGTTTTTTTTAAAATAAATAAATGTTTCAAATGTTTCATAATGTGTTCCGAATTAACTGTGAATTTACATGTAATAATTTATAATGTCAAATAAGTTGAAAAATTATTCATTTTTCGTTTTCAATTATTATTAAATACAGTAGAACGGTGTTTGATAATGACACTTAATACATTGAAACACGTGTCACGATAGATTTTTAAGAAATGGGCGTTTTAACCAAGTAAAATTTAAATTTGAGGCAAAGTTTTTACTTACCACTCATGAAATTGTAAATTAGGGGATTTATGGCACTGTTTGCGTAGCACAGCCAATGTGCTACAAGTGCTAGGAATGCTATGACATCAGACTGCTGCATACCAAACGCATATCTGTAACAAAAAGATTGACAAATGTTAATAATAATAATAATAAAACCGTTATCCGCACCCCAATGGTGCATAGGGCACTGCGTCATATAAACGTAGTGTTGTCTCGATCGTTTACGCATGAATTAAAGGTGATCAGCCCTCCGCTTCAGGTACCAGTCCAGGGTAATATGGAATAAATATTACGGTGAAAAAATCACTATTATTTATTTGACCCCCCTGGGAATCGAACCTGGGACCTCCAGAACGGTAGCCGAGCGTGCTGACCATTACACTACGGAGGCGGACGTAATGACAAATGTTAGAACATTATATTATTTTAATTTCACAATTTATTCATCCAAATTAGCTTCTCCATTTTCTTCTTTGTCAGCCGTCTCTCCACTGCTGGATGAAGGCCTCTTCTAATTTTTTCCAGACTTCAGGAAAACAAGAATTACAAATGTTATTTTATTAATCTTTTAGCATAATTCTATTTTAAATTTTAAAACAAAATACTTGTAGATAGGCAGGCGCCATGGCGTAGTTGGGTAGACGCTTGACTGCAAAACTGGCGTCGCGGGCTCAAATCCCGCCAATTGCAAAATGAATTCAAGAAATATTTATTTTCAATTGGTCTGGGTGTTTGCGATGTATTTTTTCACATTTACCTTCCCTAGCCTTACTATCCTACCTGCAGACAAGCATCTAAAATAGACGCTTTGCGGGTTATTCCTTTAAAAAAATACTTGTTTATTTATTTAGTTAAGTGTACAAAGTAGGCATTAACACATAATTTACAAAAAAAATAATGTAATTTAACCTGTTGATGAAAACATCTTTATTTACCACTCTCCTTATCATTCATCGTTCACTTTGTGAAATTCAACTTAAAACGGTATTTTAAATGGTATTACACAAAGTAAACGATTTATGATAAGTCTCTTCAATACTCTCGTGTTATATTGCCATACCACAAAGTTAAAAATGGTTTGGATATACAAAATACATCAAAAGTTCTCTAAGTGCCCTAGAGGCGGATTTTATGGAAATGGCTCATGGAAAAATCATCCGTTTTTATTATTTTTTCTCAAAATTAGTCATGTTTACTTGGTATATCTCAAAAAAGTGGTATTTTATAAGTGATTTACTTTTATTTTAAAATTATCATATTATTTCACAAAGCTAACACCAAAATTAAAAAAAAAATCTAATATTTTGATACGAAAATTATGTTCTTGCTTCAAATCGATAAAGTCTTCAACCTTAAATCCTTATCTACACCCAATGGTGCGAAAGGCACTACACATCGAATAGTTTCAGTATTCTCTCTCAGATTGTTATTTATTTGCAATTAAATTAATATGCCAGTCGAGGATAATATTAAATAAATAATTGCAGTAAAAATTATCGAAATTAATTTTTACCCTTCCGAAAATCGAACCCAGGGTCTCAAGCACGTTAGCTTAACACTGTTACCATTACACTACGGAGATGAAAGATAATTCACCAAATATTATATTCCCCTTACTGACAAACTAATTGAAATGTCAGCGTCTCTAATTCAAGTCTTGTAATTTCCGAGATGTACCAGGATAGCAGGAGCTACATGAAGATAAATATTGAAATACCAAATGGACAGACAGGATTATACTAAATCCTTTGTACGGTGGTCCAGCAAAGGGACTAAATTGTAATTCACAATCATGTCTTCGCAGTCCGAAACGATGACATTTAATCCCGGCAAACATGACACAATAAATCAAACATGTTTCCTTAACATTCATCGTTCACTTTGTGTAAACGTAATACAACATTTTGAGTGTGTCCAAATACTTGTTCACAAAATCTGGATTATCTCCAATTACAGGAGTTATTTTCATATTATTTTTTGACATCTCATCAAAGATGAAGAAGAATATGGAAGTCTAGGCATTTACGGGGCTTACGACCGTCATAGGCTGGTTTGAGTGATCACTTTACACACGTGTAACATTCACCAATTCTACCCATTATTGACAACCACACTACTCAAATTCTTGGAAGTTCTATATATATGAACCGATTTAGAAACCTTGTTCATGAATCACTAAAACTTCACTAGAGACATCTATTGGTGAGATGTAAAGAAGCTTTTTATTAAGCAGAAACTCTTATATTAGTATGTGAGATCCGAATCCCGGATTATAATCACACACATGAGAAACGCCAGAAAATACCATTTTCATTTTTATTAGTAAATGCCTAGACTTCCATATTCTTCTTCATCTTTGATGAGATGTCAAAAAATAATATGAAAATAACTCCTGTAATTGGAGATAATCCAGATTTTGTGAACAAGTATTTGGACACACTCAAAATGTTGTAAATAAATTATCTGGTCAAATTATAAGCTTAATAATAAAAATGAAAATGGTATTTTCTGGCGTTTCTCATGTGTGATTATAATCCGGGATTCGAATCTCACATACTAATATAAGAGTTTCTGCTTAATAAAAAGCTTCTTTACATCTCACCAATAGATGTCTCTAGTGAAGTTTTAGTGATTCATGAACAAGGTTTCTAAATTGGTTCATATATATAGAACTTCCAAGAATTTGAGTAGTGTGGTTGTCAATAATGGGTAGAATTGGTGAATGTTACACGTGTGTAAAGTGATCACTCAAACCAGCCTATGACGGTCGTAAGCCCCGTAAATGCCTAGACTTCCATATTCTTCTTCATCTTTGATGAGATGTCAAAAAATAATAAACGTAATACCACTTAAAAGTGTACAAGTGTACTTTGTGTAATATACAAAGTTAACAATGAATGATATGGAGAGTGTTATATTACCATATCACTATGTTAACAATGCTTTTAATATAGAAAATAGAATATTTATGATTATAATAGGCCGAATAAAGACTGAACAAGTGTCTCATTAGCAAAAATCCATAGTCTAACTAAGATTTCTTTGAGGGTCAAATTTCTTGAACTTAAAAACTATTTAGAAGAGCAATGTTTATGAACTTAATATACAAGTTTCACATATGTATGATTAACACTATAGGAAGGAAGCTTTTGTATCCTATTTATATATTTGCACAACATTTTTAGCATGTCCAAATACTTATTCACAAATCTGTTTTTTTTTTCACTTGAGACACTTATACTTATTTTTTTTTTTACCATAATTCGATTCTGAACAAATGCAGCAGTTAGTAAATACCATATCGCTCCTTTCAACAACGTCAAATATCAAAAATCGTCAATTTTCAGTTGTGCATGTTTTCGGAATGCCCAGAAAATGTACTATATCCCAGCAAAAGCAGCATATTTTAAACTTAATATTTACCCAATACAGGGCAAAACGTTTTGTTTTTGCATTTTGAAGAAAAAGTATTGTTTAATTGTTTTTTTAAATGTACTAAATATTTTGTCCGCCTCCGTAGTGTAATGGTCAGCATGCTCGCCTACCGTTCTGGAGGTCCCGGGTTCGATTCCCAGGGGGGGGGTCAAATAAATATAAGTGTTTTTTTTACTGTAATATTTATTCAATATTACCCTGGACTGGTACCTGAAGCGGAGGGCTGATCACCTTTCCTTCATGTGTAAAACGATCAAGATAACACTGTGTTTATATGACGCAGTGCCCTATGCACCATTGGGGTGCGGATAAGGGTTTTATTATTTATTATTATTAAATATTTTTCAAATGGAGAAAAACTCTTCAGGTTTTACCTAAAAAGATCTGTTGCACAGTAAAAAGTTCAAAAAGTGGCTTGATATTTATTTTTAATGTATTTGATTATATTATTAAACTTTAAAAACGATCTCCTGAAAAATATTTTTTAAATTTATTTATGACGTTGTTAAAAGGAGTGAACGATATGTTCACAATTTTTTGGTTAAAACGTTAAATTGATATGAAAAGATGAATTTATTTATGTTTTGATAAAGGAAAGATTTTAAAATAACTTGAAATCAAATTGTCATGTTGACTTGTCATGTTGATATAAACTAATAAAAGTTTGAGAGACACTAAATACTTTGCTGATGGAATCTCTATTTTTAATTCGTCCTTTTGATAAGGTGAATGTACGAAATGACATGTCACTTTTGGGGTTTGAGTTACAAACTTCGTTTATTTTTATTTCGCAGTTTTAATTCATTTTGTCGTAATCGACATCATCAGACTAGAATGTTGTTAACATCGAAACCCGATCATTGGTCACATAAATTATATGTGAAAAAAACAATTAAGTTGTTATTTGATTAAATAAAGTGCAGATCCACAAAAAAATGTCAGTACAAAATTTGATAAAATAAACATTTCTTGTTTTTTAGTATCAGACCTATTTTATTATTTTAACTTATTATTTTATCCCTAAAGTAAATCATTTAAACACAGTAACCCCCTTAAAAGATTGAGATAGGTTTCACGTTATCTAAAATTAATTAAAATTGAAAGTGTAAAATAAAAAAAAACATTTACCCCATACAAAAATTTCCTCCGATAACGCGGTACCTATCTCAACGTTATAGGGGGGTTTACTGTATTTGAGAATATAAAATAATATTGAGAATATAAAATATAAATTTTCTACGATATATGGATATACTTTGCTTCTCTGCATTGTATGTATGTCCCTACTAGAATCAACATCGCACACACACACACACCCTCTTACACATGCACATTTTTTCTCATAAATACATGTTCATTTGCTAGATCTACACTAAATAAATTTTACTAATCTTTATGTTTCTGTGGTTAAATATAATTGGATTTTTTATGTATATCTTTCAATACTGTATTTTACATATGTTGCTGTTGTTGCCCCAAAGAAATAAATATAAAAAATAATAAAATAAAAATACAAACATATTAAATGGTAAATGAATATTTTTAAGATTCAGCAGCAGAGCCAGTTGAGTTTGGGAAACTGCAATAATTTTCATATTCTACGAGGAACGCTTTCTATTAAGAATGTGCTTGAAGTAGGTTAAACAGGATGAACGAGCTTCAAGAAGTCTTAAAATATATTTAGCGTGAAGAAAAAATAGCTGAAAATAGATCCAAAGATTTTCCTGAAGGCGTTTTCAGGATTTATTTTCAGGAGTTATAGAAACTTTTTAAATTTAATCAACCCTGATGATACAGTATGGGATTATTGGTTGGGGTGGTACGAGTTATGCATTGTTTAGTAAAAATAATAAATTTTCTTTTTCCTTTTTGCATATTCCAATTTATACCATACAATTACCCTAATGGTATTTTCACACACACACACACCTACCGTTTCTTCTCTTTTCTCTCTAAATATACAACAATGTATTCATAACATATATATGGAATTATTTAAATGCCTTCATAATTGTCTTACGATTTAAAAATATTTTTACGTTATAAGCTTTATTATTACAAAATAAATAAACAATAAATATTGAAACTAAAAATAGTGCCATTTTTGTTTAATATTTCCTCAAGTTATTTTGAAAATAAACTAAAAATTCTGAGACGTCCTTCTCTGTACCAGTCTTTCTACAGAGAAAATATATGAAAAAATCACAACGTATGACAGTCAAACAACTATACTCGTATGCTACAACAATTTGTTTTCAACAACGAAACAAAACATTCAACAAGGTCTTCTTCTTCTTCTTAACAGAAGTATACCTCAACAAGGTCATGTATAAAAAAATCTTTTTCAGGAGATCGTTTTAAAGTTTAAGAATAAAATAAAATGTATTAATAATAAATATCGATTCACTTATTGAATTTTCTACTGTGCAACAGATCTTTTAAGGTAAAACCTGAAGGTTTTTTCTCCATTTGAAAAATATTAAGCATATTTAAAAAAATAATTAAACAAAACCTTTTCTTCAAAATGCAAAAACAACACTTTCTGCCCTGTAGCGGGTAAATATTAAGTTAAAAATATGCCGCTTTTGCTGGGATATAGTACATTTTCTGGGCATTTCGAAAAAGTGCACAACTAAAAATTGACGATTGCTGATATATTATGTATATATATATGAATTTAACTATTGCTTTCACATAACACATGACAACACCTCCCAGTAAAGGGACCCAGCGCAGGATCAATATTGAATCCAATATTACACCCGAATATTTCATTTCATTAACTTTTTCTATAATTTCATCATCTTTAAATACATTCATCCTTGGGTTTTGTTTTCTTCTAACTAATAATTGTAATTTATAACTATATTTTAAATAAAATAAATATATAAATTAATAAACTAGACTACATTTTTCATTTCAACGCACGAGGAGCTGAAGAGGGTGGCGCATAATATACCTGAATAGCGAGGGAGTAGTCATTTGATGGTGCAAACCAATCCACAAGATTGAGACCACAAACAAGTTTGTACCAGTTGTGAAATTCACTATATTTTGAGAGTCTCAATTTTTGTTCAGTGACAATTGCAACATACCCAAAATATTGCAAAAAAACAGATGTCTGCTGCCGACAAAGGATGACATTTTCTTCAAATTATTAGACCGCAAATTTAAATATTCAGCTGTACTGTACAGAATTTTCAGTGCTACAAAAAAGGACCTCTGTATTTCAGGGACTAACAACCTAGACGTCACCTTATAAACCTTGCTTTTGAGTATCACCACAAATATGAAAGAGCTGCTCAACATATTGTGTCAGAATAATTGTTTATTTTAAAAATAAAATAAGAAATTGTCGAAAATTCTAACGCGATTTGAGAGATATATTTACGTGGATGCAGTTTTTTTTGACGTCTTAACATAGATGAATAAGAATATATAATTTCTTGAATGTTTTTCGCAGATACTTTGTGGCACATTTTATAAACCTTATAAAATTAAATAACTTTGTTTCAACCACTTTTTTTTATTTTAAGTACACTTTAACTTACCGGTTTCGACAAGAACCTTGTCATCATCAGGGTTTATTAAATTTTAAAACATTAAAAACATTATGATACAAATAGTAAATTACAATCCTTTACCAAAAACTTCCACACACTCGTGGAAGTGGAGTGTGTGGAAGTTTTTGGTAAGGAAATGTAGTTTTGTAGTATTACTATGAATATTTTAATGTTCTTAATGTTTTGGAATTTAAAAAACCCTAACGATGACAAGATTCTTGTCGAAACCGGTAGGTTAAAGTGTACTTTTAATAAAAAAGTGGTTAAAACAAAGTTGTTATATTTTATAAAGTTTAAGAATATGTAAGTCTGGTTAGGTGATCACTTTACACACGTGAAGCATGGAGCTGGCAAAAAAGATGAAAATAGGCTGAATGGGCGACAGCACGATATATGATGGATGTTCTAATAGTGAAATAGGGGAATTCAAGTACGATAAAATAAAGAAAGGTGTATTGAGATGGTTTGGGCATATGGGAAAAAACGCTAAAACATATTTGTGAGGTGAATAAAGATGGAAATAAGAGCAGAAGAAGATCGAAGAAAATATGCCATGATCAAGTGGGTCAAATACTTGAGCGTGGTCATATCAGCTCGTGGTCTGAATAATCGGATAGTATACATATCGCTCACTCCTTTCAACAACGTCATATATCAAAAATCCTCAATTTTCAGTAGTGCATGTTTTCGGAATGCCCAGAAAATATACTATATCCCAGCAAAAGTGGCATATTTTAAAATTAATATTTATCCGCTATAGGGCAAAAAGTGTTGTTTTTGCATTTTGAAGAAAAGGTTTTTTGAAATATACTAAACAATTTTCAAATGGAGAAAAAACCATCAGGTTTTACCTAAAAAGATCTGTTGCACAGTATAAAGTTCAATAAGTGGCTTGATATTTATTTTTAAAACATTGTTTTATATTTTTAAACTTTAAAAACGTTCTCCTATAAAAATCAAGTTTTTTGATTTATGTACTAAATATTTTTCAAATGGGGGAAAAACATTCAAGTTTTACCTAAAAAGATCTCTTGCACATTTCATTATATTTTTAAACTTAAAAAAAAAATCTCCTGAAAAGTCAAGTTTTCATAAAAAAGGAGTGGGTGATATATGAGGAGATGTTTAAATGTGGAAGAGGGCTAGTGCGCTTCTTCTCTGTCTACCCCTGTAGAGAAGCAGTACGATAATAAGTTCAGTTTTGGCTTAGTTTGATACACACCAACCGTTAGTTAAAGCTGACGGAAGTTTAAACAATATCGCCAGAAGCAGACCACACAAACGTGGCAAGATACTTCTAAGTAGGAAACCGAAACCATCGGACTAATGTAACAGATTTGTTTGGCTAGAATAACCTTTTCGTCTTAACGGTTGACGTCATAAGGCAAGGTCACATTAAGAAGGTACAGTTAAAGTACAAAGGCAAGCATGTGTTGAATTACATCTACCTTAAAGCCTTACTCGCAATTGAATAATTAATTTTAATGTTTTGTTTTACATATTGTTTTTTTGACATCTCAACATAGATGAAGAAGAATATGGATGTATGGGCATTTACGGGGCTTACGACTGTCATAGGTTGGTTTAAGTGATCAATTTACACAGGTGCAACATTCATAAATTCACTCATTTTTCTTAATAACTATTGTGATACATATTTTATTTATTGTAGATTATTTTTTATTATTTATTGTTTATTATTATTTATTGTTATTAGTTTATTATTATTTACTTATTTTATTATTTTTTGTTTATTATTTATTGTTTTATTATAAATATTTATTTTATTATTTATTGTTGATTATTTTATTAATTGTTGCTGATATGATATACATGTTTATATGCATTTCACATTATTTTCAATGAAAATTTATGCGAAATGCATCGAAATACATGTCACAGTAGATTGAGAAATAGTAGTATTTACCAAGGTAAATACAAATAAAAAATGGATTGATATTACCACAAAATGATGAATCAATGAATGAAGTAAGTAATTTTATAATTTTTTTTTATAATATAGTTTAAAATTTGAAAATCTATGTTGACGCAATGAAAAAATCAATGAAAGAAAATGATTTATTCATACTTTTTTTTTCGCTGAAAATCCCGTAAACTTGTGTTTTTTTTTTAAATTACTAACTATCTTTCACGCCGCTTCCCCAAAACAGAGAAAATAGAATGCCACACTATTTTCATTTGCAAAAATTCTTCACTTCTAAACAAAAATAAACATACATCTCTTTATACATTCATCTCTTTCAAAAACCTAACTGAAAAACTGACCTGAAAAAATGATATTTTTAGTTGGACAAGGATTTATCAATATTCATCAGCAAATCATTTAGATTGCACACATAATTTTTTTATTTTTTTTTTAAACTCTTTATTCCAGCTTGACTAAGTGGTGGGTGCAATACTTAGTCAGCCATATATGTTTTACAACATTTTATTTAAACAATGAAATTAAAAATAAGAAAAAAATAAGAAATTGAAAGAAAAAAATAATAAAAAATAAAAAAAAATAATAAATTATAAGTCTTTTTCTCGAGGGTTTTATTTTACCTGTCTCACATATGTCAATTTTGCTGTCGTGGCCAAAGGTTGTTTACTCCATCGTTACGTCATGCGGCTGAGGGTTAGACAACAAACCAGACTCCATAAGGGCGGGCACCCAATCGAATAGTCCTTTGAAGGGATTAGACTGACAGGAGCAGGGCCGCTCGTGCCTTGGGCCGCGACATGATGCTACAGTAATGGGAGCTAGAGGCTTATCCAGATCCGGGTCTTATTCGCCAATTATGACGTTAAAAAGGGTAGGCATCCCTTAAGATGGATAATGTTGATTGCTTCTTGGAAGAATTGCACAGTTGATTCGTGTAAACGAGAAATATATTCGCAAACTTTTTTCTATTCAAGGTACACCTACCAAATTAAAAAATTTCATATTTTAAAATTATCGTGAATACATTTATTATTTTCACTGTAATATTTATTCAATATTACCATGGACTGGTACCTGAAGTGGAGGGCTGATCACCCTTCTTTCATGTGTAAACGATCAAGATAACACAGCGTTTATATGACACAGTGCCCTATGCACCATTGGGGTGCGGATAAGGGTTTTATTATTATTATTATTATTATGGTTATTTTACAATATACAAAACATGGTAAATTATTATTTTATATTGCATATTTACCATTCACCCATACCTCGCTATACGGCCGCTCTTTATACGGCATTTCTCTATTACCGCCCTTCTTCAATTAAGGCACGTTTTCGATTTACAGCTTAAAATGTTTCGCTATAACGGCGAAAAAAACACATTTTTGATGAATTAACTCCATTAAGCCATTAGTTGTTATAAATCACTGAAAAACTAAATAGACAAGAAGGCGAGACAAACAACGTTGGACAAGCCAGGCCCATCCTTACCAGCGAAAAATGATGATGATAGTGATCTGTAAATTACCATTTCTTCATCTTCTACAGATTAAAGCCATTAAAAAAATGCATGTACATATACATACACATATTTTATGTAACATGAAGTTTTTTTCATTTTCATTTTTTAGATTATTGTTGGTGTTTGGAGTCTGTTATTATTTTACGTACAAATGTATGTGTTTGTTATGTATGTATTTTTGATTTAAATGAAATAAAACTATTAAATGTATTTTGAATGATAAATATTACATATATAATAAATTTGGAACCAATCCCATTGAATTTGTATGAATTTGTGTTAGAATAAGTGATTCCTTGTACGGCTTTTCGTTTGGCGTCAAAAGTACGTATCTGGGCCGTAAAGCGAGGTATGGGTGGGGTGTATTATAGTAACATATTTAGTATATTATGTTTAATGCGAAATGTGAACCTACTTCACTGAGCACAGGCAACTAAAATTTGGGGCAGTCGTGTTATTTTCACAAAACTAGACCTCTTCCGCCGCACACCAACTAATCACCACGGTACACAAGTCGCTCACTCCTTTCAAGAACGTCATAAATCAAAAATCGACAATTTTCAGCTGTGCATGTTTTCGGAATGCCCAGAAAATGTACTATATCCCAGCAAGAGTGGCATATTTTTAACTTAATATTAACCCGCTATAGGGCAGAAAGTGTTGTTTTTGCATTTTGAAGAAAAGGTATTGTTTAATTATTTTTTAAAACATACTAAATATTTTTCAAATGGAGAAAAAACCTTCAGGTTTTACCTAAAAAGATCTATTGCACAGTAAAAAGTTCAATAAGTGGCTTGATATATATTTTTAATGCATTGTATTATATTTTAAACTTTAAAAACGCTCTCCTGAAAAATCAAGTTTTTTTATTTATGACGTTCTTGAAAGGAGTGAGCGAAGTGTGCCGCGGCACACACTTTACAGAACAATGTTCTAAACAATAACCTCAGTCTGAAACTTAATAAAATACAGATTTCAAGAATTGATGCAATATGGATTGTTCAATAATGGGCAGAATGGTGAACGTTACACAAGTGTATAAAGTGATCGCTTAAGCCAGCCAAATGCCATTTTGTAAGTCCAGGAATGCTCAGACTTTCATAGATTCTTTTAGAAGTTTATAAAGATACCTGAAGAATTTAAAATACAAATATAACACGTCTACCTAACCACCTTTTGTGTTAATTAATGGAAACATCACTTGGTTCCAGAACTACAGATGTTTGAAAATACAAACATGTTGATGAAAACATCTGTAGTTTTATTTTAAACGTTTTATTTAAGTGTTTTATTTTAAAAATATATTTATTAAATGAACTAATGTGGTTTAGAATTCTCGGTTATACTACTACCAACATTCTTTACAACTAATTATAGTTTATAATTAAAATGTAATTTTGTTTTAAAATCATTATTATTAAATTAAAAAGGCAATTATAAAAAATTTAACTAACTAACTAACTAACCATCACGCCGCTTCCCCGCAGGGGTAGGCAGAGAGAATCGAACGCCACACCACTCTGTCTTTGCAAACATTCTTTGCCTCTTCTACATTCATGCATCTCCTCATACATACCCGACGATTATTACGACTCCTGACCCGGCCGCTTTCAAGTATTTGACATACCTGATTGTGCCAAGTTTTCCTCGGTCGTCCTCTGCTTCTTTTTCCAACTACATTCGCTCCATAAATTTAAAACTTACAACTAATAAATACACAAGTAAATGATTTTGCTAAAAGTCCGTTATGAAATATGCTTCCAATCACTTATCATCCCTGATCCCTTGTGACTGTGTCTGCCAATCAACACAAAAAAATAAAAGCCACTTAAGATCTACCCAAGCTCCTTTGCCTAACCATCAAAATATTTTGGATTTTGTTAAGTGTTTTAGTATAAATCAGTCTTGATAAAAAAGCGGTTAGCTTCGAAACGAGTAGACATTATAATTAAGTTATAATAATATTTATAGTGGTTTTAAAACAATCACATTTTAATTAAAAAATGGAAAATCACATTTATATATTTATTTATTATAATTATTGTATTGATGCCGAATCATTAAGTAATATAATACCTGAGGACGCTGAAGAGATGTACAGGGAAGTAGCAGACGGCGAACATGATGACCACAGCGACCAGCATCTTGGCGGCCTTCCTGCGAGTGCGAACTTGGGCTTCCGTGCTGGAGTTGGCGTGAGCTGACATGGTGCTGCGCCGGTTGTTGGTCACCCCTGAAGACAAAGTAAATGCCTTGTTAAGACAGACATAAAAAATTCCCCTGAAAAAAGATACCAGGCTCGTCTTTACCTCATATGTCTATCTTTTCCTCATCCAGTTAAAATCATCATTTTTATTTTTTTTTGTACTTGGTGAATACCACTATTAGTTAAAATCTATATATCGTGGGTGTACTGGCAAAAGACGTCAACTCAAAAATATGCAATTTGACTTAATGATGCATATTATAAAGTTTTCAACGTTCTTTAAACTGGCAAAATACAATAAAGTAGTCTGAATTCTCATATAAATGTGGTTTGAAAAGTTAATACAACTTTAAGTTCAATTAATCAGGCTAAAAGCTTTAAATAACAGGGATTAGCCAAACAGGGATTTAAGAGTTAACGTTTGCCAGCATACCCAGGATATATTGTATTTTTATATTGGGTAATCATAAGGTAATCTCATTAGTTATTAGCCATATAATTGTTTAACATATGACAGTTTTCGTGTACATCGCCTTAAGGGCGCTTTAAAATTTACAGTAATTTTTAGTTTTGCAGTTTTCCATTTAAACAATTTGATATTTACATAAGTACATGCAAATAGTTAGATTAAAGAAAACACATTTGTTTTTTACCACTTGAGTTTTATTATAGACTACATGTTTCAGAAATTAAACTTCCATCATTCAGGTCTGTAAAATAATATTTTAGTTATTATACAGACCTGAATGATGGAAGTTTAACTTCTGAAACATGTAGTCTATAATAAAACTCAAGTGGTAACAAAACAAGTGTTTTCTTTAATCATTGTAACATGTCTTCCCACAAAGTTAATGCCGAAACAATAAATAAAATATGCAAATAGTAATGTATTTAACGAATGCCGATGGTGATAAAAGCAGAGAAAAAAATGACATGTTGAAGAATTTTAATCACTTGAAATTAGTAAGGTCTGGAACAATCAGCGGGTATATGAAGATACATGAATGTAAAAGACGCGAATATGGTTTACAATGACAGATTGGTGTGGCGTTCTATTCTTCCAGCCTACCTCTTTGGGAAAGCAGCATGACGGTTATTTAGGTACAACATCACTCCTCGAATTTCATAAGTTATATATATTCTATGTGTATGTAGTTGTATACTATTTATCCATAGTTTGAGCATTGTGGTTGTTGTTTGGATAAATGATGAATTGTACACCTGTTTAACCAGCCTATAACAGGTCGTAAACCCTGTAAATACCCAGACAACCATATTTTTCTTTATCTTTTTTTATATATCAATAGTAACATTATTTGATTAATAACCAGCGTACTTTACTCTTACTCGTATAGTTTTTTTGTTTGATATATCGCTCACTCCTTTCAAGAACGTCATAAATCAAAAATCGTGAATTTTGAGTTGAGCATGTTTTCGGAATGCCCAGAAAATGTATTATATCCCAGCAAAAGGGGCATATTTTAAACAAAATATTTACCCGCTACAGGGCAGAAAATGTTGTTTTTGCATTTTGATGAAAAGGTATGGTTTAATTTTTTTTAAAAAATATAATAAATATTTTTCAAATGGAGAAAAAACCTTCAGATTTTACCTTAAAAGATCTGTTGCATAGTAAAAAGTTCAATAAGTGGCTTCATATTTATTTTTAATACATTGTATTATATTTTTCAATTTTAAAAACGTTCTCCTGAAAAAGCAAGTTTTTTGATTTATGACGTTCTTGAAAGGAGTGAGCGATATGCATTTCCTAAATGAAAACTCATTTGTTGTACGGTATACATTTTGTTCTGTTAAACTAATGAGTTTGCCGACCGCTGGCCGAGACGACTTGGTTCAGAAAACAGAAATGAAGTCGTGACAGATAAGGGGTCGAACCCTGAGTTTCTGACTCAAAGGCGCAACCACTATACCACAAACCCACTCGATTTGTTTGAGTGCACTTGGTACAAAAGGGTCTATCTATTGATTATTCAACAACCAAATTTGTTTAATTTTTTGAGATAAATAATAATATAGTAGTCTGGGCATTTACAGGACTTACGACCGTCAAAAGCTGGTTTAAGTGATTTTAAATCCAACCTGCGACGCCAATTTCGCAGTCGAGCGTCTACCCAACTACGCCACGGCGCCTGTCATAGTTGTTATTTTATTCTACAAAAAACAATGTCGAAATTTATAAATGAGAATAAGATTAAAAATAAACGACATTATAAATACAGCTATTTCAGTCGGATTTTCATAATAAGATTTTTCTTTCAAGGATTTAATAAGATTCCTCATATATCCCGAGGGGACAGGAAATTGAGGAAATCCTAAATGTGGGTATTTAATATAATCGTATTATAATGTATTATATTTCTGTTTTTAAGAAATAAATGATGAAGACCAAAATAAAAACGAAATTTAGCGAGAAAAACATTTTGAGTATGTCCAAATCATCTTCTTCTTTTTATGATTCTCTGACCTCCACTGCTGGATATAGACCTCTTCCCCTTCTTTGCATTTCCTCCGGTCGGTTGCTGCTTGCAGCCAGTTTCTACCCCCCACAGTGACTATGCTGTCAGACCATCTCTTTTGGGGTCTTCCGACACCTCTTTTGTTCTCCCAAGGACTCCATCGTTGAATTCTAGGGGTCCATCATATGGGGTCCTGTCTTGCAATCTGCCTACTGCCATTTCCATGGCAGTAGGCAGATTGCTGCTACTTCCATGATGTCCTCTACATCGGTTTTTTCGTGGTATATTCATTTTTTTATTGTATCCCTCCGGCTAAAACTAAGCATGGATTTTTTTCATGGATTGCTGTGTGTGATCAATTAAGCTTCTCTGCATTTCTCCCTGTCAGAGCCATAGTCTTTAGTGCACATATGCTCACTGGCAGTATGCAGGATTCATAAACTTTTTTTTTAAGACAGGTTGGAATGTCCAAATACTTGTTCACAAATCTGAATTATATTATTTTTTGACATCTCATCAAGGATGATGAAGAATATAGCTGGTTTAAGTGATCACTTTACACACGTGTTACATTCACCAATTCTACCCATTATTGACAACCACACCACTCAAATTCTTAGAAGTTCTATATATTTGAACCAATTAAGAAACCTTGTTCTTGAATCACCAGAACTTCATTAGAGATATCTATTGGTGAGCTGAAATAAATTTGTGTGTAAAATTATTACTTAAACCAACCTATGACAGTCGTCAGCCCCGTAAATGCCCAGACTCCTATATTCGTCAAAAAATAATATGAAAAATAACTCCTGTAATCGGAGATAATTCAGATTTGTGAACAAGTATTTTGACGCACTCAATATGTTGTAATCTGGATTATCTCCAATCATGAGTTATTTTCATTACATCATTTTTGACATCTCAACATAGATGAAGAAGAATATGAGAGTATTAGCATTCACAAGGCTTACTGTCAAAGGCTTGGTTAAGTGATCATTTCACACATAAATTGGAGAAAATTCAGATTTTTTAACAAGTATTTGAACACATTTAAAATGCTACGCACAAAATTTTCATTAATATCTTACTACTTGAGAGGTTTTATTGATCAATAAATAAAAACCAAATTATCTTGTATGACATTAAGGATAGTTAGTTCTCTCTTCATGTGACGCTATGCTGACGTACGTTTCGTATTGACGGGGTTTGAAGTGTCTGTATTAGCAAAAAACGTTAAATACAGCACTACAACTTTGTATTACTCAAGAAATAAGTCCATTAAAATCACGTCTTGTCCAATTACTAAGGGTTTTAGGGGTGGGTTCCTTCATTTATCAATTTCAACCCTGAATTAAAGTAGAGTTCATTCTTAATGGAATGCTGAAAGGGGAACTGAATTTCAAGAGTGATTCACTAAAGAAGATCTTTCTGAAGGAAATTCAATCCAAAATATTAATATTTAACAATATTCTGAGTGTGTTCAAATCTTTCTTCACAAATCTGGGTTTCTCCACTTTTATTTTATTTTATATTTTATAATTTTTGACATCTTAAATATTATGAAGAAGAATATTGAAGGCTGTCTAAAAGGGTCTCTGTTAAATAAAAGCTTTCTTAATGCAATATGGATTGCAGTTAAGTGATCGATTCACCATTGTACCCATGATTGACAACCACGCTACTTAAACTTTTGGAAGTCATGGATATATGATTTACAACATTTTGAGTGTGTCCAAATACTTGTTCACAAAATCTGGATAATCTCCAATAACAGGAGTTATTTTCATATTATTTTTTTACATCTCATCAAAGATGAAGTTACACGTGTGTAAAGTGATCTTCCAAGAAAACTTCCAACAATTTGAGTAGTGCGGATGTCAATAATAGTAAGAATTGGTGAATGTTACACGTGTGTAAAGTGATTACTTAAGCCAGCCTATGACGGTCGTCAACCCCGTAAATGCCCAGACTTCCATATTCTTCTTCATCTTTGATGAGATGTCAAAAAATAAAAATTTCATTCTTGGTTAAATGCGACAAATAGGGAGTTATTCTCGGATATCTTTGTAAAACTCAATGATAAATAAATTAGATCTTAGAGGAGATAATCGCAAACCTGGGTTGTCAGTTTAGGACCATCAAGTATTACGACATTCAATTTTACGTCTGATCTGAGTTCGGCTAGAGGCTATGATAAAACGGCGTAAAAGTTTAACTATCGCGTTTCCCCTGTGAAAGATACGGCCTAAAGGTCAAATTTAATGCCACGGATCATCAAGATAGTCATAAATATTCGACTATGTGACTTGTATAACCCAGGGTTATCAAATTTTCCTCAGAAAATTGAGAATAAACTACCCTTAAGGGTGTTCTCTCAAATATACAAATTCAGTACGTGACCGATTGCGCGAGAAGCTACACGTGTAAATACGAGAACTGCTTCTTCTTCTTCTTCAAACCCGGGTTGTGGTCCCGTGGTTAGTGTCACGGTATCTTAAGCCAGAGTTTCTCGGTTTGAACCTACTGAACACAATTTGATACCTTTTTCTAATAATGAGCCGCTTAGGCTGACTAAAATAGAATGAAATTGAAGTGTTTTTGTAAATAATAAAAAAATATATCTTTTTTTTTAAATATAAATGGTAATGTAATATACCCTTATCCGCACCCGATGGTGCATAGGGCACTGCATAATATAAACACAGAGTTTTTTAATCGTAAACACATGAAGGAAAGGTGATCAGCGCTCCGCTGTAGGTACCAGGCCAGAGTAATATTAAATAAATATTAGTGTAAAAAATCATTTATTTATTTGATCCCCCACCCTAGAAATCGAACCCGGGACCACCAGTACGGTAGATGAGCGTGCTATCCGTTATATTTGGAGACGGACGAATTACTAATTTATATGTGCATATAATTTTATTTATTGTTTATGCATTAACTTTGTGGTAAGACATGTTACAATAATTAAAGAAACACTTAGTTTTTCACCACTTGAGTTTTATTATAGACTACATGTTTCAGAAGTTAAACTTCCATCATTCAGGTCTGTATAATAACATGTTTTTCTGAAACATGTAGTCTATAATAAAACTCAAGTGGTAAAAAACGAAGTGTTTTCTTTAATTATTGCATATAACTTACATATAACATTAAATATTAACTCGCGTGTAAAATAAATATGCATTTAATTTTTCTTTCGGGTATTTCTTTGTATAAATAAATCTCTACGAATCCATACAATTTCTCAAAAAAAACTTATGGTCTTATGTTAATATCATTAAATCAATCTTTAATTTCGTATTTTTCTTTCAAATTGGAATCTCTAGTAACGCAAATAAAAAAACCTCCAAGAAGATAACAGTGAGAAATCCTCAACTCAAATAGCTAGCTACAATCCATAGCTACAATTCATTCAATCCATAGCTACAATCATGGTCAAAATGACATCATTGAATTCATAACTAATGAAGATATTCAAGTTCTAAAACTGACTTCCACAGAGGAAATTAATTAATCACTTAAGTTTGTTTTGATTTAAAAATTGGCTTAAATTGTTTATTTAAAAAAAAACAGATGTAAGTATTATACCTTATTCTTTTAAATGTATAACTCAAATACTGTAGTACATATTTGCTAACTTTTTTCGTTTTCATATATTGTTTATTTTGTGTTAGAATCACTATCACAACTAAAAATAAAATGTATACTCACACACAGGCTATATATAAATATTTTTTATTTTTTTTTTAATTATAATAATTATAATTTGTCTGCCTCCGGAGTGTAATGGTGAGCACGCTCGGCTACCGTTCTGTAGGTCCCGGGTTCGATTCCCAGGGGGGTTCAAATAAATATAAGAGATTCCACTGTATTATCTATTCAATATTACCCTGGACTGGTACCTGAAGCGGAGGGCTGATCACCTTTCCTTCATGTGTAAAAACGATCAAGATAACACTGCGTTATATGACGCAGTGCCCTATGCACCATTTGGGTGCGGATAAGGGTTTTATTATTATTATTTATTATAATATATTGTGAAATGCAAATAAATTTAAAATAAAATATTACCACCCCAGCCAATAATCCCGAACTGTAGAATAGACTAACAAAAGCCTACTAAATTTTACTCTTTTGTATTAAGGATGTTACTACACTGTTATAAAGTAAGAATCAACAGCTGAACGTGTGATGATGAGACACCTCAAGATGTCCCTCACCTGTTGCCATTTCACCTTTCAAAGACAACAGCTGGAGGAGCGTTGCAGGAGCCTGGGTGAGGATCTATCCGATATCGGATCCATATCAATTCATAAGAAACTCTCACGAAAAGTGGTTTCATATATCGCTCACTCCTTTCAAGAACGTCATAAATCAAAAATCGTCAAATTTCAGCTGTGCGTGTTTTCGGAATGCCCAGAAAATGTACTAAATCCCAGCAAAATAGGCATATTTTTATCTTAATATTTACCCGCTACAAGGCAGAAAGTGTTGTTTTTGCATTTTGAAGGAAAGGGTATTGTTCAATTATTTTTTGAAATATACTTAATATTTTTCAAATGGAGAAAAAACCTTCAGGTTTTACCTAAAAAGATATGTTGCACAGTCAAAAGTTCAATAAGTGGCTAGATATTTATTTTGAAAACATTGTATTATATTTATAAACTTTAAAAACGTTCTTCTGAAAAATCAAGTTTTTTGATTTATGACGTTCTTGAAAGGAGTGAGCGATATGGTAACATTAGTGAAGAACATTGGTACCATAAACCAAGCTAGTATGCAAAATGCCGAATCCTCTTCTAGTGGAACGGAAGGTCTGTTGACAACAGTCAACAGTCTGGCTTCTCTTGAGGAGTTTAACGCGATTACTCCCAGCAATTAGCAAATGCTGATGAGTTCCTGATTGGCCCACATTAGATTATCCCTGCTGTTTGACTGTCGTCAACAGGCCTTCCGTTCCACTAGAAGAGAATTCGGCATTTTGCATCCTAGCTTGGTTTATGGTACCAATGTCCTTCACTAATGTTACCATATATGAAACCACTTTTCGTGAGAGTTTCTTATGAATTGATATGGATCCGAGGCTTCTTCTGAGGAGTTTTACGTGGTTTCCTCCCAGCAATGAGCAAATGCTGACAAGTTCCTGATTGGCCCACACTAGATTATCCATCCTGTTCCCAACACAGATTAAAATAAAACATTGTTTTCAGCTAAAAGAAACAAAAATCCACTTAATGATCTAAGTGGATTTATAAAATAAGCAGTGTTTATAATATATGCAATTGAAATTTAAAAATAAAACAAATCACTACTGAGGTAGACAATTCATATTCTCCTGTTAGTTCATTAATAAAATTGCTTTGTATTTAAAACCTATCAGCGAAAGCTAAAGCTTAACTGGTAGTACACAACGGAGTCCTGGTTTCGACCCTAATGTATGGAAGTTAATGACGGAGTCGGCAAAAGAAGGATGAAAGTAGACTGAATTCAGTCGAAACGTGTTCTCTCAGAAGAATGTGCGACAAGACGATGGATGATAGATGTGCGAATAGTGCGATAAAATGTTGTATATGTTGATAGATGCTCAAAAAGTGAAATAAGGAAGGAATGCAAATCAGAGACAAGTATTTTCGATAAAATTAAGAAAGGTGTGTTGAGATGGTTTGGACATGTATAATGAATCCATGAGTGGGGAAAGAACAAAACAAATTTATGAGGGGAATGTAATTGGAAAAAGGAGCAGAGGAAGACTGAGAAAAACATCGCCCGATCAGGTATGCCAAATACTTGAAAGTGGTCAGGTTAGGAGTCGAAACAATCGGCGGGTATGTATGAGGAGATGCATGAACGTGGAAGAGGCGAAGAATGTTTGCAAAGACAGAGTAGTGTGGCGTTCTATTCTCTCTGCCTACCTCTGCGGGAAAGCGGTTAGTTAGTTAGTTAGTTCTTTATATAAAAGTTTGAGGTTTTCGTATCAGATAAAGTAATGAACTCAAAGCGATCAATGTAAAAATACTATTTTAACTTTAAGTTTTGCTTGGTAAATACAACCATTTTTTTAAAATTTGGGCGTGTATTATGTTCCACGACTGTATATACGTTTATTTTCGTACGTTAAGCCTTGTTGGAACTTTTATATAACGTTTATTCAATCTAATATGATAAAAGACGTCTCACTTAATGGCAATATTGATATCCGCCTGCGGCGTATTGATTTTGAATAATACGGGAAAACAAAACTGCGATTGATTTAAAAAGCGTGTGGTCTTTATTTTCATATGAATATTCCATTATAACGAGAATTCAGAAGATGTATGAATAATTTTATATGAGTCTATTGATTTGGCCGCCTCTGTAGTGTAATGGTCAGCACGCTCGGCTACCGTTCTGGAGGTCCCGGGTTCGATTCCCAGGGGGGTCAAATAAATATAAGTGATTTTTTCACTGTAATATTTATTCAATATTACCCTGGACTGGTACCTGAAGCGGAGGACTGATCACCTTTCCTTCGTGTGTAAACGATCAAGATAACACTGTGTTCATGTGAAGCAGTGCCCTATGCACCATTGGGGTGCGGATAAGGGTTTACTACTGATTGATTTGGTATTGAGTTTGCGGAATAACATGAAAAGTTTAATATTTATTTTCGAAGATTTTTGTTTATTTATGATTTAATATAGTTACAAGATTTTTTTAAATTAATTTTGTAGAATTTATTTAATTTGACAATCTTAAAATAAAATAAAAAATGTTACGCTATTCTCTGCAATAAAGAGACTTCAATAAAAAGCTCTTGTGCTTGGCTGCGGACTTACACTTTTTATTTATTATATATGTTTGTGGGTGATATTTTTTTTATTAAAAGTATTTTTCTGGATTAACGTGCTTACGTCATTTCTTTAATTTTTTTCATTTTAATGTCTTAATTTTTTTTGTATCAGTAGAAAGTTTATCGATGTATTTGATTCCCAAAATATTTAAAGTTCTGTCAGAATTGCTTGGAATATAAAAAACTAAACGCTTGCATCAGTTGATTATTTGAGTTAATTTATGTAAACTTTGCCAATTGCAAAATGAATTCAAGAAATAATTATTTTCAATTCAATTGGTTTGTGATGTATTTTTCACGTTTCCTTCCCTATCCTTACTATCCCACCTGAAGACGAGCCTCTTAAAAAGAGGCTTTGCGGGTTATTCTTTTAAAAAAAGACACTATTTAAAGCGGGTTCATCCTAGCCAAAGAGAGCAATGTAAATTACTGAGTCAGTTGAATACTGATTTTATGAAATAATGATGAAGACTGTACTCACATTTCGGAGGGCTGGCGGAAGTATACTTCTGTGATTCACAGTGGCCGGGGATGTTGTTGGACTTCCACAGGACCCTGACTATTTGGCAGTATGCTATGGTCATCAGCAGGAGTGGCAACCTGGTTGGAAAAAATATCCTTTATTTTTAAAATGTAAATTTAAATATTGGGTTTGATACAGAGTAAATTAGTATATTTTAGCCATAAAAGAAAAAAGTGGGAATTTTCGGATTGTAAATTTATTGTGTGTTTGTGCGTGTGTGTGTGTGTGTGTGTGTGTGTGTGTGTGTGTGTGTGAGAGAGAGTGAGTGTGTGAGTGTATAATGCAATAGCAGTGCCATCAGTTGCACGTTACAGATACACGCACAATATTAAGCATTGCTCATGGCACTTAGAGTGCTTCTTGACATTTGATAAAATACTGTTTATTCATAAGCATTGCTTAATTAAACATAATATAAGAAGATATATGTGCTATGTGTGTTTTTTTTAAATTTATTTTTCATGTAACCGAATGTGGAAGAAGCGAAGATTGATTAATAAAGACTGATTAGTTTGGCATTCTATTGCCTCTGCCTACCTCTGCGGGAAGCGATTTGATGGTGAGTTAGTTTGTTAAGTTAAATTTACTTATTTGAAATTATCTTTATGCAATAATATAATGGCGTAAATAATAAAACTAATTATTAAAACTTTTGGATAATACCACTTTTTGAGTTTTCATCTATAGGCAGAAATATATTGTATTAAAAAGAGAACATTTCTAGTTCTCTAAACTAGTCGAGTTTGTGATAGTTAACTCAAGTGGTCTTATACAAGAATTTTACTTTTATACTGAACAATGCGTTTGGCTGAATTATATATTTGAGATTACTCCCTTAATGAGATATCAACTATTTTATTTATTGTTTCGGCATTAACTTTGTGGTAAGACATGTTACAATAATTAAAGAAAACACTTAAATAATTAAAATAATTAATAATTTAATAATTAATTCTTTAAATAATTAAAGATATCAACTAAGTTAAGTAAGTAATAAAAAAAAACTGAAGATTATTCGAAACAAAAACATCGAGTTTAAAAAGTGTATTCATAAAAAAAGTTTTCATAATGAGGTGATAAATTAGCTCGCATAGGACAAATCGCCAATAAAAACCAATGATATTTGTATTTGGAAGTAGGAAATAAAAAAAAAAAGTTCTTAAGATAACCATGAAACTTTTGAGACTACCATGGTTTCTCTATAAGAAACAACATTAACTCAATAAAAAATACGGATGTTATGATGTGTTTTTTATAGCCTTTCACAGAAAAAATGATGTTTTTCTCGCAGTCAATGATTCATTGGATATAAAAGAACTGCCACTCAAAAACAACCGATTATAGAAACAGCCGCCATTTTGCCGTATTTATTAAAAGAAAAGCTTTCTAAATTAAAAATAACCATTGGCATCGAATACGAAATACAACTAACGAGATATTTATATATACAAATATACGTTAATATATATTACAGGAAAAGAACTAAAGTGGAGGTTATCATGGATCGCGTAGCAAAACTCAAAAGGCGATGGGCAGGACATATTGCTAGACAGGATCCCATAAGATGGACCCCAAGAATTTTACTGTGGAGACCTTGGGAGAGCAAAAGAGATGTCGAAAGACCCCAAAAGAGATGGTCCAACGACATGGTCGCTGTGGGGAAACTGGCTGCAAGCAGCAATCGACTGGATGAAATGGAAAGAAGGCAAAGAGGCCTATATCCAGAGTGGAAGACAGAGGGCTCATGAAGAAGAAGAATTAACCAAAAACAAACCAGTGATGTTGGTCAAAACGTTTGATACCTTATACAGTTGTTTGCGATCAGAGAGTAGATAGTGCTTGAACATAAAAAAACATTATTTTCATCTCACCCATAGATGTCTCTAGTGAAGTTCAAGTGATTCAAGAATAATGTTTCAAAATTGGTTCATATATATAGAACTTTCAAGAATTTGAGTAGTGTGGTTGTCAATAATGGGTAGAATTGGTGAATGTTACACGTGTGTAGAGTGATCCCTTAAACCAGCCTATGACGGTCGTCAGCCCCGTAAATGCCCAGACTTTCATATTCATTTTTATCTTTGATGAGATGTCAAAAAATAATTTTAAAAAACCTAAATTGCAACTAACTGCTGTATTAATTTATAAACTATCAACTACTTTTTTATTTATAATTTAATGTTAAAGCACTTACTTTGTGATTTTCCATTTTATAATTTAAATGTAACTTTGTTTTAAAATCATTAAAAATATCTTATTATAACTTAATTATAAGATATTTATAGTGATTTTAAAACAAAGTTACATTTTAATCATACTTTTTTATTTGATTAAATATTTATAAAAATAACAATTTGATGATAAAAAGGAAGGCAAAGGAAAAATGGAGTTTAGGGAAGGAGGTGTAGAAGTTGCTAAGGGATGATGTTTGATGGACAGTTAGGATTCTAATGATAGATAGTAAGTAATAAAAATAAAAAAATTGGATAATTTATCCAGCGCCATTTTCGTAAAATAATACCTCAAGGGCGTTTGATGTCGCAGTAATGTCTCAGACATTACCATCTTTTACTAGAATCTATAAAGGTTTGCGTTTAATAAATTAAGTTCTCAAAAAAATCTCAATCGTTGTACTGTGAATATTTGGCTCTAATTATTTTAACGACCACTGGCAAAAGCCTATGCGCAAAGTATAAAATGAAATTTTTATATGTGGGTACAATTAAAAACATTAATATTTTTCATGGCTTTTTTCCTTCAGAATTCGATTTCAAATTCACTGCGAGTATATCCATTTTGATAAATATAAAATGAGAGAGTCTCTATTATTTCTTGGTAATACCGACAAAATATTATTTCAAATTCGTTAATCTCACGCTGTTTAATGAGAATTGAATTCATTCCAATATTCTCCGTTGAACAGGGTGTTTCTTAAAGGCGTTTGAGAAATGATAAAATATGTATACCATATATATTTATATATATATATATATATATATATATATATATATATATATATATATATATATATATATATATATATATATATATATATATATATATATATATATATATATATATATATATATATATATATATATATATATATATATATATATATATATATATATATATATATATTTATTTATATATATATATTTATATATATATATAAATATTTTTAAATTTAACAACATACTAAAATACTTACAACTACTACTACTACTACTACCATAACGCCGTTTCTCCGCAGAGGTAGAGAGAAAGGATGGAACGCCACACTCTTCTGTCCTGAGATACACTCCTCGCCTCCTTCACATCCATACATCTAGTCATACATGCCCTCCGATTATGCAGACTTTTGACACCACCAGATTTTAGTTTCTGATTGCTCTGATAGTGCCAAGTCTTTTTCGGCCGTCCTCGTTCTGTTTTACCGATCTATTCGCCACATATATTTTTTAGTCATTCTCTCGTTATCTATTAGCTTCACATGTCCATACCACCTTAAAGAACTCTTCCTAATCTTTTCAATTATTCCTTGTTCAGCCTTACAATTTTTTTCTTATATTTTCGTTTTTAATTCTGTCATACAATGATTTTAAACACATTCGTCTGAGGGAGCGCATTTCAACAGCGTTGACTCTGCTTTCATCCTTCCTTTGCCAGTTCCATGTTTCATTTCCATACATTAGTGTCGGTACCAGCCCGCCGTTGTGAACCATTAGCTTGGCTTTTTATATGTGTTTTGGGTTTTATGATTACTAGACTTAAAAAAAAATAGCCCTGATAAGATTTAAAAAATTTTAACACTGAATATACTTTAAATTTTGACAAATATCTGTGCAAAGATTATTATTAAGGGCTGACTTCAGATATCAGCTGAATTACCATGCCTACAAAAAGAGACTTTCAACATTATATTGATATATCCATATGCTCTATTAGATTTGGATGAGAAGTGGAAAAGAACGAACCAAAAAGGGAAAAAAATATACGACATTAAAAATAAAATATATTTTTGACATTTCAACATAGATGAAGAAGAATATGGAAGTCTCGGAATTTAAAGGGCTTTCGAACAGTCATAATCTGGTTAAGTGATCACATTCACCATTCCACCCATAACAGACAACCACAGTACTCAAATTTTTGTAATTCCTAGATAAATTGATCAATCTCGTCACCCCAGTTTATGTGAATATACAATAGCCATCTATTTTGGAATGAGGAAATCATTTATTGAAAAGACATTTAAAAAAAAATCTCACTAGCCTAATACAGGTCATAACCCCTGTAAATGCACAGACTTTCATATTCTTCTTCGTCTATGTTGAGATGTGAAAAATATAAATTATAACTCCGTAATAAGTATTTGGACACACTCAAAGTGTTGTTAATTTTACCCCACTTCTTATAAAAAAATATTCTGACACCTGTTTTGATGCATTCAGCATCATTTTAAAACATTGCATAGGGTACAACATTTTGAGTGTGTCCAAATATTTGTTCACAAAATCTGCATTATCTCCAATTACAGGAGTTATTTTCATATTATTTTTGACATCTCATCAAAGATGAAGAAGAATATGGAAGAAATATAATAAAAAGCTTCTTTGCATCTCACCAATAGATGTCTCTAGTGAAGTTCTAGTGATTCAAGAACAAGGTTTCTAAATTGGTTCATATATATATATATATATATATATATATATATATATATATATATATATATATATAGAACTTCCAAGAATTTGAGTGATGTGGTTGTCAATAATGGGTAGAATTGGTGAATGTTACACATGTGTAAAGTGATTACTTAAACCAGCCTATGACGGTCGTCAGCCCCGTAAATGCCCAGACTTCCATATTTTTCTTCATCTTTGATGAGATGGCAAAAATAATTGCATAGGGTGTTTGAAGAGATATAAAAAATATATAATTTTTATTTTCAGGAAATGTTACTTTTTTGTCAGCGTGTACTTTTCATAGATATCAGAAATACTTGATATTTAGTTGTTTAATGTTTTCAATTCTGTCATTATTCGCGTTAAGGGATATCGAAGATAAATTCCAATTAGAAAATTTATTAAAAGTATCAAATATAAATTCCTGAAATATAATGATTGGCTCGTGTTTTGCAAATAGTAATTTTAACAAATTTGCTGAAAAACTAGTTGTGAAGAGTGTGGGAATTATGATTTTTTGTCCTTTTCCATACAAAAAACATAAATACGCAGTCTTAATATAGGAGCATTAAAAAATTGTTTTATTTCGATAGCAGAAAATATGTAAAATTTGCTAGTAGATATTTCGACAACCAAATATTTTGCTTAACGAAATAACATGTTTTCACTTCAAATTTGATGTTTTCAGATACAACTTTCAATTATGAATACAATTTTCATCATATTTTAAAAAAAATCTGCAGGTTTTTTCTCCATCTGAAAAATAAAATATTAACTATATTTAAACAAATAATTAAACAATACCTTTTCTTCAAAATGCAAAAACAGAACTTTCTGCCATGTAGCGGGTAAATTTTAAGCTAAAATATGCTGGGATATTTTTTGCTGGGATAAGGTACATTTTTTGGGTATTGCGAAAACACGCACAACTAAAAATTGGCGATTTTTTATATATGACGTTGTTGAAAGGAGTGAGCGATGTGACTTCTCCGGTGGTCTGCGGTGGAATGAATTCTTTGTTTGCCAATATCCCCTTAAAATACGTCTTTTATTTTATACTCCTGTATAAAAAGGGATTGGGAATCAAAGCCTTCAATGTTCATTATCTATTATTGGAAACCAATTGATTTGATCGATTGAAACCTATTTATAAAGCATGCGATGAAGATTCTTCTATTAAATTCATTCGTCAGAGTGAAAAAGGTCTAAGAAAAAATGCCAGTAATAGATCATTGGGGAAAAAATGAAAGGGAGTGATTGCGATCGTTTGGGGTAAGTATGACGAAAAGTGAAAAGGTCATAATGAAAAAAATCATTTTGATAGAAATGTCCATAATATAAAATCAAATACCAATTTGTATGCTTTAAGACCACAGATGAAAATATATAAAACTGTTGATAAGATCACTGAAAAATAATTTTTAATTATTTATTGATTCAACATAAACTTTGTGGAATGACATGTTATTTTTTTTAATTAAACACTTGATTTTACCACTTTAATGAATTTAAAGTGGTATTTTTAGTTTTAATTTGTACCAGAATATGAAAACATCTGCAAGTTTTCGAAACTAGTCGTATAAATAAATAAAACTCATTCTAGTGGTTAATTAAAAAAATATGTATTTTTATCATTTAAACTTAAAGTAACTATTTATTGATTTTTTCAGTCTACTAAGTTAACACAGATTTTTTGAGTCTACTAAGTTAGAAAAAAATACATGAAAATTAATATTGTCAATACTGGCTTGCCTTGGCGGAAAATAAAATATTAATGCCCGGTCAATGATTCTAAAATAAATCTTTCGTTAACTTTGACTCTTCACCCTGAAAAAAAAATATGACGCTAACCTGGCATGTTATTGTAAAATGTTTTACTGCCATAAAATGTTTTAAGCATTTACTATCTTTTACATTAGAAAAAAAGATATTGCTTTTTGAATGCGAATTAGCTGATTTTATAATTATTTAATTTAATAGGAGTTCCGTTGTAAACAATTGCTTTGATTTAGTAAAGTGAAAAGTGTTTATGTTAAATTAAATAATATTGTTTTTCGTTGTGAAAGATCAATTAGAATCCTAAAATATGAAAGTTTGAAGAAGTGACACTCAAAAAACTGATCTAAGGGGTAGATTTTCGGAAAATTCATAAAAGTGGAAATATCTCGGAATCTAAGGCACTTTTACTGAGGTGATATTTTCATAAGCCATAAGATGGCCTTACACCCTTTAAAAGGAATACGTTGGATTATGGGACACCCTGTATAATGTCGCAAAATCACGACATGTTAAATTTACGTGAAAACACATCAGAACATCCTTATAAATAGAGAAGAACAGCTGCTGTTTGAAGTTTGATCGCAGGTATGCCTATCAAAATTTTGGTGAAATTACATCAGCTCTGTTTACACTGAGCCAATCCTTGACTCGCTCGGAATTGAGGAGTGTTCGGAAAGCATTTTAATGCCTTGTTAAACACCTTTCCTTAACGATTCCAAGTTACCGAACGGATGTCGACAAACGTTAAAGCTGGTTTAAAAAAAGCTTTTAACTGCAGTCAATTATCCGTTATAAGATATAACAGTTTTTACTTGAATAAACAAGTAAACTTTGAATAGGCAACGACTGCCAGTTCCAAGACGATTAATTTTATCGCATAACGTTTTTGCGTAACTATCAAAGTTTGCTTTGATCTGCTGGAAGATTATATCACTGCTCTTTATATGCAAATATATTAAATACATCGAATGTAAACAAATAGTGAACAACATCGAAAGATCTCGGAACTATGTGGTCGCGTTTAAATTGATAAATTCAAAAATGGTCTTATCAACGTGTTTCATTTTTCAACTTAAATTGTTATATTTTAGCATGGCAAAAAATCAAATGGCGCATTCTCTAAGTAAAACAAAACAATCATATTTATATACTACAGGAAAAGTAGATTCATCCCCCAAATAAAGTCGATTTTTACTTGTATTTTCAAAAAACATGATTAAAAGTGGACAAAAGAGATAAATTTTAATCAACATTTCCTAGTCAGAGTTGACTTCACGTAAGGAAAGTTAATTCTTAATTCAAAAGTTACTAAAAGTTCGCTTTTGCTTAACCTAACCTTACCAAAACTAACTACCTGCAGTTATATTAGAGAGAAATCAAGAAGATATAGAATAAACCATTTTTTTAAAGATGTTGCATTAAAAATTTACCTGGTTTATTATGTACAAGACTTACAAACCATTTTGTAGATTAAAGTTTTTTATAACAAAAAAGATTTTTTAAAAATCAGTGTTTGGAATAGGAGGGATGGTCTAGTGTGAGCCAATAAGAAACTTCTCAGCATTTGATCAATTCTGGGAGGAAACCACGTAAAACGCCTCAGGAGAAGCCGGACTGGTGACTCGTCAATAGACTGTAGTACCAATGTCCTTTTTATAGAACGTAGAATATGGAGGTATGATATATTGACAAAAATATGTAAATCTTCTATATTCTTCTTTATATAAGTTGGTATTATGCACAGAGTTCACCTATGTTTCGAATGGCTTATGAGTATAAGTCATGTTTCAGCCAAGTTGAAAATTACAATTGCTGCAAATTTGTGTTGAAAAGTGGAATGTGAGCATATTGTCCTCTGAGGATCTTTAATCTATCTTATGTACATCTCCACTAGATTTAAAATAACACACACTCACACATACTCTCTTACACACTTCACACATGCACATTTCCCCCCTCATAGATGCGCGTTCATTCGCTAGATCTACACTAATTGTTTTGTACTAATCTTTTTATGTTTCTGTGGTTAACTTTAATTGGCTATATTTAATGTTTATCATTTTAATGTTTTGTTTTATATATGTTGCTATTGCTAACCCAAATAAGTAAACGTCAAAAATGCAAAAATAACAAAACTGAGTTTAGTAAATCCAGATTTCAGAACAAGTAATTCGACACACTCAACATGTTGAGAGTCAACTCTGCCTAAAAATCTGTTTTCCTGTGACACACATGTACAAGCTGTAATCTTATGTAGAGTGATATAGGACTCACGTGTATAGGATGACAGCCTTGATAATGTGCCACGTAAGATCACTCTCAGTGGACCACGTGGGAGCACACTGAGTGAAGTAGTCGAGGTCGAATCTGACAGCGGAGCTTTTCTTCATCTGCAGCACCACGAATTCCGGAATATCTGCAATAAATATAATTTAATAATAATAATAAATCCCTTACCGCACCCAATGGTGCATAGGGCACTGCTTCATATAAACGCAGTGTTATCTCGATCGATTACACATGAAGGAAAGGTGATCAGCCCTCCACTTCAGGTACCAGTCCAGTGTAATATTGAATAAATATTAGAGTGAAAAAATCACTTATATTTATTAAACCCCCTTGGGAATCGAACCCGGGACCTCCAGAACGGTAGGCGAGCATGCTGACCATTACACTACGGAGGCTAATTTATTAATAAGAATTTTTTTTTTCATTTATTGATTTGGCAGTCACTTGGTAGTAATATCTATTCATTTTTAAATCAAGTTTATACTAAATAAAACTTTTTCTTAAAATCCATTGTGACACGTGTTTAGATGCATTCCACATCATTTTTTCAGCCAAATGCTAGGTTGTAAGCCCTGGGTTGATCAGACTTCATTCTTCTTTCATATAAAGAGGAACTATATATGTTTCATGTCGAGTTGAGATACCGATAATATGAAAAAGTTAAGAAACCCAGATTTACGAACTAGGATTCGCACATACTATTTGGTTGTTGAACAATTTAGAAATGAATGTTTGTGTTTGATAATGTCCTAAGAAGATGAAACGCGTCACGTATTAAGATATACATAATTGAATGTAAAATTCAATCCAACAAAACCTTGTTTTATTTTGGATATATTACCCAACAGATCAAGATAACACTGCGTTTATATGACGCAGTGCCCTATGCACCATTGGAGCGTGGATAAGGGTTTTACTTACTTACAAATAAATGTTTCAATTAACAAAAAAAACAAAAAATAAATAGATAAAAAAATTAGTTGATTATTAAAAATAATAGTTATAATACTCACTGAAGCCAAGCGATAGAAGCCAGATCACAATGATGGCGGTTTTGGCACGCCCGGTCGTGGATTTGAACTTCAGAGGAAAGCAGATCGCATACCAGCGGTCCACCGAGATGAACGTCAGCGTCAAAACTGACACAGTGACAGATACAGACTGAAACAAAGAGATGAAAGTGATGATTCAACAAGAAATACCAGCAAGAAATGTGGAATTCCGATGAAAGATTTGTTTCTTATACATAACGTTTTTAAAAATGTTTTTAAAGAGAAAAATTATTTACTACATTTTTTTAGGCATAGCCTGTGTTGAGCCGAAATACTTACATGTTAATACAATATATTTTCTTTAATTACTATATATAAGCTGCAGCCATCTCAGGATGCCTGAAAATGCTATATGGAAAAACCCTGAGATGAAGATCGGCAGCAAGATCAAGATATACAAAACTTGAGTCCGACACATCATGACGTATGGAATCGAAAGTAGAGCAGACACCGTTGCGTTGAGTGTCAGAAATGAAGACTCTGAGAAGCATAACAGGCAAGAGTCTTCGAGATAGATTGAGAAATGCCAAGATCAGGGAAATATGCGAGATCGAAGATGTCGTTAGGTAGGGAAGGCAACGAAGAAGACAATGGTATGCGCATGTGAGGAGAATGGAACCATCCAGACTCCCTTACATCGCATTGTACGGCCAACCTCATGGTAGACGACTCCAGGGCAGACCACCAAAGAGATGGGCCGATAGCTGGGAATCGACGTCGCAGGAGGCTAATCCGTCTTAAAAACAGGCCGCAAGGCCTATAATAAGAAGAAGAAGAAGAAGAAGATACAAAAGATACAATAACAATTGACAGTAGAAAGGTTTTACAATAAAATAATTACACCTGGAATTAAATTAATTCTCTTTCCAACTTGTCTCTACCAACGAGAAGCAACGATCAACGGACAATGTTGAAAAATTTGTTCACTTCTGGTATTCTTAATGGTTACGCACAATAGATGTTCATTACAGTTAGAAATAAACATTAATAATTGAAATGTAACTTTATTTTAAAATCACTATAAATATTTTATCATAACTTAATTATAATGTCTACCGGTTTCGAAGCTAACCGCTTCTTTATCACGACTGATTAATACTAAAACACTATCTACTAAACAAAATTCAATATATTTTGACGGTTATGCAAAGGAGCTTGGGTAGATCTCAAGTGGCTTTATTTTTTTGTTGATTGGCAGCCACAGTCAAAAGGGATCAGGGATGATGAGTGATTGGAAACATATTTAATAACGGACTTATAGAAAAATCATTTACTTGTGTACTAATTAGTTGTAAATAATTATTAATTGCCTTTTTACTTTCTAATATTTCTAAATAATCTAATTTAAATCCTCTATTGCATATGTGTAAAATATTAAGACCTTTATTTTTATCAAGTGAGTGATTATTTTCTATTTGATGATTGGCAAAAAAAACTTTTATTCATGTACACATCAAACGTGTATAAATATGCATTTTACTAACTTACTAGCTACCTATCATTCCGCTTCCCTGTGAAGATATGCAGAGAGAAGACAATACCACTCTTTGAAAACCTCAAATGACCACTTTCATATATTTGAAATCATACTTGACGAAAGACATAGAAAGGAGAGTGAATGCTGGGAACAAAGTGAATGGTGCACTGAAATCAGTTATAGCAAATAAAAAACCATCAGCGGAAGCTAAACTGGCAGTGCACAACGGAGTCCTGGTTCCAACTCTAATGTATGGAAGTGAAACATGGAGTTGGCAAAAGAAGGATGAAAGTAGACTGAATGCAGTCGAAATGCGATCTCTCAGAAGAATGTACAAAACGATGTATGATAGATGTGCGAATAGTGAAATAAGGAAGGAATGCAAAGCTGAGATAAGCATTATCGTTAAAATTTAAAAAAAGGTGTGTTGAGATGGTTTGGACATGTAGAACGAATGAGTGAGAAAAGAACGGTAAAACAAATTTACGAGGCGAATGTTATTGGGAAAAGGAGCAGAGGAAGACCAAGAAAAACGTAGCACGATCAGGTATGCCAAATACTTAAAAGTGGTCAAGTTAGGAGTCGTAACAATCGGCGGGTATGTATGAGGAGATGCATGAACGTGGAAGAGGCGAAGAATGTTTGCAAGGACAGAGTGGTGTGGCGCTCTATTCTCTCTGCCTACTCCTGCGGGGAAGCGGCGTGATGGTTAGTTAGTTAGTTAGTTATACTTGACGATGCTGTTTAAAAGTTTTCCTAGGTATTCCTCTTCGCTTCTTTTCAACTGCATTCGCCTCACAAATTTGTTTTTTTTTTGTAGTAAGACAGGCAGAGAGATGAACATCATACTGACTTTGTAAACAATCTTTGTATTTATGCAACTCCTCTACGTACCTGACGATTATTCCGACTATAAAGTAACTACTTTTAAATATTTGAAATAGTTGGCGATGCTTTTAAAAGTTTTCCTTGGTATTCTTCATGTATTCCTGTTTCCAAATACAAATTTCTTAAGTTTTTTCTTAATGCTTATCTCAGCCTTGCATATTTCATCTTTCAAAAATCTTTCATACATCGCTCACTCCTTTTAACAACGTCATATATCAAAAATTGACAATTTTCGGAATGCTCAGAAAATGTTCTAAATCCCAGCAAAACAGGCATATTTTTAAGTTAATATTTACCCGCTACAGGGCAGAAAGTGTTGTTTTTGCATTTTGAAAAACAGGTATTGTTTAATTTTTTTTTAAATAAACTAAATATTTTTCAAATGGAGCAAAAACATTCAGGTTTTACCTAAAAAGATCTGTTGCACAGTTAAAAGTAAGTTAAAAATTTCAATATATTTTATAATATTTTTAAAATTTAAAAACGATCTCCTGAAAAATCAAGATTTTTGATAAATGACGTCGTTGAAAGGAGTGAGCGACATCATTTTGCTTTATATATGTGTGTATAATAGATATTCACAAATATTTTAATTTCACATTATTTTCGCTTCTTCTTCGTCGCTGTTCTCTATGTTAAGAGATATACTTTAAGTCATGACAAAAATTTATTGAAATGAATGCTCCTATATCATATTTAAATAGCCTCCCGAAAATCATCCCTAACCTAGTTTAGAAAGACGCACTAAATCATGGCTCTAGCGATTATCCATTCCTTAACGGCAAATTCCTTTGAAGAAATTTCTTTGTATTCTAGAGGTCGAATGTGCGAGATGTTTTTTTCATAAATCGTTTTAAAATTATGACACAAGACATTGATAAATTGTTATTTAATTTACGAGGCGAATCTGGTTGGTATTAGAAGCGAAGGAAGACCAAGGAAAACTATGCATGAACAAGTATTAACGAAAATTGAAAGAGGTCAGGGTAGGAGTCGGAATAATCGTCGAATATGTATGAGATGCTTGCACGTTGAAGAGGCAAAGATTGTTTGCAAGGACAGAGTGGTGTGGCGTTCTATTTTTTCTTCTGCTTACCCCTTGTATATATATATATATATATATATATATATATATATATATATATATATATATATATATATATATATATATATATATATATATATATATATATATATATATATGTACATTTTACTACCCTTCATTTCATATCTACCCACGAATTTACTGTTGCCATCTTCCGCCCCGCGAATTATCGAGAAAATTGGTTTTCCATTCACATTTTTATGAAACCTGTTAAGATAGGTCATTATTGCTCATTTTATCGTCAATCCATCGCCATAAATTTTGCTTGGGAATTACAGCCATAATGGATCCGATGGATATAAATAATTATTACGTGAACAATCGACGAATTTTTCTGTGCCAGACCCATTAGACATTGGCGAAATTATATTAAAGCTTTTATTGGCTTAAGCTGATGTGATTTATAAAGGGATGTTGAAAGCTTTTCATACATCAGTGTGGTAATTAAAATAATGCGTATCGATTAAACCCTTTTGATTTTTAGAAATACCAACCTGTTAGTGTAATTCAAACAATACTGAATAATTTAACTTTTGCTATACTTTGTTCAATTACACCATGTTTTCAAAATGAATTAAAATCAAACACTTGCAAAAAACAGTTCATATTTTCAGTTCATATTTACACTTTTTTTCTCGAAACTAGTCGTGTTTACATTAATTGATTACAGAAATCTATCAAACAAAACATTACACAAACCTTTTTTATTCAACTGAACTTTAATTACTATGCAAAGAGTTATACAACATACTTTCATTATCCCTAAATTAATTTATTTATTTATTGGAAAACCAACAGAATATTCCCAAAAAATAACAATATACGACAAAAATATTTAAAAAATGTACTACTACTACAACTACGGCCATCAAACCGTTTCCCTGCAGGGGTAGACAGAAAGGATGGAACGCCACACTCTTATTCCAATTACAGGTTTTCATTTAAAAGTAATTTAAAGAAATACTGTCATGTATAGTACATAAGTATAACTATCATTTCATTTATTGTTACGGTATTCACTTTGTGGTAAGTAAGACACGATGAAATTGTAAAAGAAAAACACTAAAATTATATTTAGACCTGAAGATGAAGGCATAGCTTCCGAAACTAGTCGTTAGAATAAAATAAACTCAAGTGGTAAAAACAACTGTTGTTCTTTTACAATCCGTTAAATCATTTAAAAAATTAAACAAAATATAAAATTTGCAACATTTTAAGTGTGTCCAAATACTTGTTCACAAAATCTGGATCACGTAAACCAGCCTTTGACGGTCGTCAGCCCTGTAAATGTCCAGACTTCCATATTCTTCTTCCTTTTTGACGAGATGTCAATAAATAATATGAAAATAACTCCTGTATTTGGAGATAATCCAGATTTTGTGAACAAGTATTTGGACACACTCATAATGTTGTAAATAAAGTATTTGGTCGAATGATAAGCTTAAATAATATAAATATAAAAAAGCTATTCATAAATGGTTTATGGAGGTGGATAGGATTGAAATAAATCGCATCATTCGTATGTGGCGTTCAATGATCTCTGCCTACTCCTGCGTGGTAGTTAGGTTGTTAGTTTAACATTTAAGAATTTTATTTTCACACTAAAATACAATTTTTTTTTCAAAATTTTAAATGCCTAAAATCGTCATTTAATTTAAATTTTTTGTAACCACATCATATCAGCCATCACCCTCCTTGTTAACAAAGTTATATTAACACTTCAAACATCTTGTTTTTTTTTCAGAGAATTTGGTTATATTATCGGAGCTTTTTTGTACTTTTAACGAGGGATTTTCTCGCTACGTGGGTGGGTTCTTCATTCATCGTGAAAAAAAGTTCGCATGTTTTCAAATTAGGGTCGCACATTGAAATTGGGAGATATTCTCCCTTAGAATTTGCACGTTCCGTTAAACACATTGGAGATATAATATTAGCAAGTCAAATGGAGACATTACTGGTGTCTCGCAGAAACTCTGTCGAAGCGTGTTTGCAGCACAAGCATTTCACAAAACGTCGCAACTTACATTGACGGCCAATCTGTCGGGATATTTTGGGATCTTTTCTCGTTTTCTAGTACCTTATTACACTCTTATGATCAGTGAATGAAATTATTGAGACCACCTTAACTTGTCAACTTAGCTTTCACTAAAGTATAGTATGTATGGAAAGCATGAAAACTTCTTTACTGTGAATGTATGGCAGTAAAGCATGGAGTTGTAAAAAATTGATAAAATTAGATTGAATGCAGTCTGTGCAGTCTCAAAATGCGATCTCTCGGTACGGTAAAACCATATCGCCCACTCCTTTCAAGAACGTCATAAATAAAAAAAAAACTTGATTTTTCAGGAGAACGTTTATAAAGTTTAAAAATATAATACAATGTATTAAAAATAAATATCAAGCCACTTATTGAACTTTTTACTGTGCAACGGATCTTTTTGGGTAAAACCTGAAGGTTTTTTCTCCATTTGAAAATATTTAGTTTATTTAAAAAAAAATTAAACAATACCTTTTCTTCAAAATGCAAAAAAAACACATTCTGCCCTGTAGCGGGTAAATATTAAGTTAAAAATATGCCACTTTTGCTGGGATATATTACATTTTCTGGGCATTCCAAAAACCATGCACAACTGAAAATTTACGATTTTTGATTTATGACGTCCTTGAAAGGAGTGAGCGATATATGATAGATGTTTCAATGTGATATAAATAAATAATGCAATGCTGATATTACAATTATCGATATATCGATATCGTAAAACAAATTTATTAGGCAAATTTATGTATGAATGCCTATTTGCTGTACCTTTTATTGCTTTATATTTAACATTTTTCCTTGTGTTTTTTTTTCTTCTTTCTTATCTATTTTTCAGTCTTGTCAACCTTAATTATATGTAGGACCAAAATCAGGAATATTGTGTATGTGAATTGAGTATTTCATATGCTTAAATAAATACATAAATGTAGACAGCAATGTTGTATACACATTGCACAAGCCAATAAAATTCAGTCCAATTGTTCCGCAACACGACCACGGTAACAAAAATATTTTTTTTGCTTGTTTTTAATATTTTCTCGCTCGTTACTGTGCTTTGAATCAAAGCGTAGAGTACGCATTTAAATATGGTCGATGACAACGTAACAAGATCGAACGCCAAACATTTATATTTTTTATTCGCATCAAAGCGAGCTACGTGCACGGTGTATATGTTGGCATCGATTCGAATTGGAATATGAAATAACGCATTCTTTATTTTTTTCATTTCCATATTTGATATTTTCGAAAGGAATTCAATTTAGAAACGAGATACAAAGACAGCTTGATTGCTCTGCATTGAAAACTGTGAGTTACAGGGCTGTATGACATATCAAATAAATTTATTAAATTATAAGTATTTATTACATAATTAATATGTAACTTTGTTTTAAAATCACTATAGTAAAATCACTTTATAGTGATTTTAAAACGAAGTAACATTTTAATTATAAAATGGAAAATCACAAAATTAGTGCTTAAAATATAAATTATAGCATTTATTTATTTAAACTTCATGTACAGAAAATAAATAAGTACATTGGCGGGCTTATAGCTAGAAAGTAATATTTTCCAACCGACCAAAAACAGACTAGTGATATTGATCAAAACGTTTGATCCCAATATATAGCTGTTTGCAATCAGAGGGTAGATAGTACTTAAACATTAACAAAAAAACATAAAATACCAATTGATGATAATAAGGAAGGCAAAGGAAAAAAGGAGTATAGGGAAGGAAATAGAGGGAAAAACTAAGGGAGGAGGTTTGATGGACAGTTAGGATTCTAATGATAGATAGTAATGTCTCAAATGTTATTAGAGAAGGTGCATTTATTACAAGGATAGGTTATTCATTCCATAGTCTGGCCGCTTTGACAGTGAACGAATTACTGAAAAATACTGTGTTATGGCGAGGAGTGGTAAGTGTGCTTTTTTGGGAAAAACGAAGTGATAGACCATGATGTGAGAGGAACATAACAATAATATATACATAATATACTAGAAAAATGCTCACTAAGCCGCCTTGTGTGTCTTATCGGTGGTGTTACTTTTACGTACGTTTTAAAAAATATATTTTTATCTATTTTAACATATATACACACACAGATATAATTTACTTTAAAAAATAATTTAACATATGTTTATCCATTAGATGATTATTTAGTTGAAAAACTCACAAGTTGCTCACTCCTTTCAAGAACGTCATAAATCAAAAATTGTCAATTTTTAGTTGTGCATGTTTTCGGAATGCCCAGAAAATGTACTATATCCGAGCAAAAGAGGCATATTTTTAACTTAATATTTACCCGTTACAGGGCAGAAAGTGTTGTTTTTGCATTTTGAAGAAATGGTATTGTTTAATTTTTTTTTAATATACTAAATATTTTTCAAATGGAGAAAAAGCCTTCAGGTTTTACCTAAAAAGATCTGTTGCACAGTTAAAAGTTCAGTAAGTGGCTTGATGTTTATTTTTAATACATTATGTTATATTTTTAAACATTCAAAACGTTCTCCTGAAAAATCAAGATTTTTTTATTTATGACGTTTTTGAAAGGAGTGAGCGATATACACACACAGATATAATTTATTATAAAAAATGATTTAACATATGTATATTGATTAGATAATTATTTAGTCGAGAAACTCACAAGTATGATTTTTTTACTTTAATTAAAAAAAATTAGATAAAAAATATTTCACTAAAAAAAGGGTATTTTAAAGCTTCATCTTTACTGAAAATACCTGCCTTATTCCTGAAAAATAGACTTCTTACAGCGGATACAAAAAAGTCATAAACCAATTCGATATCTGAAAAGAGGTTCATTTCGGGTTTTAAATGGACATTTTCAATAGCTCGGATACCGGATATTCAATTTTTATCTTGAGGTTTCTCATGGATTTACGTAGGTCAAATTCTTCTTATCCTGAGGGATATCTCTCAGCTTATATAGCGATTACCCGTTTATTGAATTATTTTTTAGCCGATACGGCTTTCTTCCGATTTTCCTCTATTCGAGACGACAGGTTATAATTAAATACCTTAACCAATTGCTGAGGTTATTTTAGAAATATAATGAAATCCTTCTAAATCGATCGATAAATAGGTCAAATAGTAATTTCCTTAATCTTTTGCCAACCCTTATTTATTTTATTAATTAATTTATTTAAATACAACATTTTAAGTGTATCCAAATACTCGAATAAAAATCTGGATAATCTCCAATTATATGAGTTATCATATTATTTTTTTGACATTTTATTTATTTATTTATTTTTCAATATTTTTGCCCAATTGTTAATACTGGCAATTTGGCATTAAGTTTCAAATAACAATTAAAAAATAAATTTAAGTGAATTATTTAAGGCTTTGTATTTTAGAATTAGGAGTTAATTAATTAAAGCAATATGACAAAGAAAAAAAGCCTTTTATTTTTAATACCCAAAACTGAATAAAATGTATCAAACTTAGTTATTTCTAAAACATTATTCACTCAAGTAACCGAGCCTTTCAGCGTCTCTAAGTCTCAAAGGTTTATAAAAAATGGTTTGTGAGATTTAGCCTCAGTAAGCACGATCAAATAAACTGTTACATTTTAAATATAAAAAAAATGTTTTATACTGACATTTCCTTGTGGAACAGCATTTTATAAATAAAATCTGTTCCGAATCAGTTCAGAACCAGTTAAGAATTTTAAAATAAAAACTTCGTATTTTTTCCACATTAATTTCATTTGTTCTACTCGACATTGTCAGCACTGAGATTGCGTACATAGTAAGTCGATATTAATGTCGTGGTGTGTCCCAATTTTCACATAGTCTTGGACAAGAGCTATGATCTCTCCATTTTCCCATTTTTCCTCGCTCCTTCCCCTTTTCATGTATTTATATTAAATTAAATATGTGAAAATTTGTAAATGAAATAATACAAAAACCTGTTTTTTTTACCTACTCATTAATATAAATGTTTTTATGTAACTGCTCTGTAAAATTTACAAAAAAATAATAATGGAGTGCATTATTTTTCAAGATCTCATCAAAGATGAAGAAGAATATGGAAGTCTGGGCATTTACGGGGCTGACGACCGTCATAGGCTGGTTGGTTTAAGTGATCACTTTACACACGTATAACATTCACCAATTCTACCCATTATTATCAACCACACTACTTAAATTCTTGGAAGTTCTATATATATGAACCAATTTTTTTATTGCAAACTCTTTTATTGGTATGTGAGGTCTGAATCCTGGATTATAATCATCTTTGGTGAGATGTCAAAGAATAATATGAAAATAACTCCTGTAATTGAAGATAATCCAGATTTTGTGAACAAGTATTTTGACACAATGAAAATGTTGTAAAAAATGGAGTTGATTCCAAAATTTCTGAAATAAATAATATTGGCTTTGTTTTAAAGGAAGATTACTGCTTTGTAAAACGAACGTGGACAGTGCCTCTGAAACCCCATAAAAATTATTCTTATTTTTTCAGCCAAGCGCCCAATTAGTGCGTTAATGAGAATTTTTCAGCGCTAAAAAAGTCTTCAGATTTTGAGAGATTTTCCATGTCATTTATTCGAAATCTTCATTAATAAAACCATCTGCGAGATGAATATATTCAAAGGGCTTTAAGAAAAGGCTTTTTTATACTATTCATGTACTTTTCATATCAAAAGAAAAATGAAAGGACGAAATGTATTGACTTTGTGATCCTGAAATATGAACATAAATCGGCTTATTTTAAAAGCTTGCAGAATATTTTATGAAAATAAACAAAAACATTGTATCTCATACAATGTTTTAACGTAAATATATATTTTTTATAAGTACTTACTTTTTATTCTTTGTATATTAAAAGCATTGATAAATTTGTGGTATGGAAATAAAACACTCTCCTTACCATCAATAATTTACTTTTTATACAAATATTAAATCGTAATAATTTTATTTTAATGACTTGATGATGGACTAATTTTCCGAAACCAATGGAAACGAATAAGTCTTTATAAAAGTGGTATCACACAAACAATGGATGATAAGGATAGTGTTTTACTTTCTTTTTCCTAAATATTACAAATACGATTATATATATATATATATATATATATATATATATATATATATATATATATATATATATATATATATATATATATATATATATATATATATATATATTAATATATGTATATATATATATATATATATATATATATATATATATATATATATATATATATATATATATATATATTAATATATGTATATATATATATATATATATATATATATATATATATATATATATATATATATATATATATATATATATATATATATATATATATATATATATATATATATATATATATATATATATATATATATATATATATGTATATATATATGTATATATATATATATATATATATATATATATATATATATATATATATATATATATATATATATATATATATATATATATATATATATATATATATATATATATATATATATATATATATATATATATATATATATATATATATATATATATATATATATATATATATATATATATATATATATATATATATATATATATATATATATATATATATATATTTATGACAGGACTAGTTTCACGACATTTAATATAGACACGACTAGTTTCCAGAACTTCAGATGCTCCCATCTCCAAATGAAAATATGAACTTTACCAAATCGTCACTAGAAATTTTGATACTGACAGTAATGATATTCATTATATACATATACATTTGTGATCGGGTATTTTATTACTCGTATAATGGAATATTGCAAATTTTGTATAAGTTTAACGTTTGTTTTCGTACAAAATCTGAAACGTTTTACGTCAATAGGATGATGTATACACACATATTACAGTGTATAATAATGAAAAGCAGAACACATGGGATAGGAGGCACCGGAGCACTTGTTTCTGACGTAATTTATGCCATTGACTATAAATTATAAACGTACAAACCGTATACACGCGAGGCCTCAAGTCGCAGACCACTCAATTTGAATGATTAATTAATTAAAAAGGTATATTATTTTTTGACATCGTGCAAAGTTGTATTTGACATTATTTTTAAGAAAAATATGGAAGTCTGGGCATTTACGGGGCTGACGATTCTAACATTCACCAATTCTATCCATTATTGACAACCACACAACTCAAATTCTTGGAAGTTCTATATATTTAAACCAATTTTGAAATATTGTTCTTGAATCACTAGAGCTTTACTAGAGACACCTATTGGTGAGATGAAAAGAAACTTTTTAATTAGTAGAAACTCTTTTTATTAGTATGTGAGGTCCGAATCCTGGATGATAATCACACACATAGAAACGCCAGAAAATATCATTTTCATTATAATTATTTAAGCTTATAATTTGACCAGATAATTGGAGATAATCTAGATTTTGTGAACAAGTATGACTCACTCTTTAGAGTGTGTCATTACTTTTAAGTTGTAATTTAAAATGGCTTCTCGAAAGCTGGATTTGGTAAATGTAATTTTAAGTCCAAAACATTTTTTTAAATTTGACAATTTAGAAGTATGTGTTTTAGCCAGTTGCAGCAGCCGGTAAAATATTAAATCTTCTACCGTTTTCAGCTTTTAGGTATTTTAGAAAATGAACTGTCGATCGGCATATGAAGTTTTGCAAGAGTATTGACTTTTCTATTCCATTTTATTCTTAACTTCACTAATTTTAGCAGATTATGTTTATTGTGGACGTTAATATTTTGTAATTTGTATTTTTTTTAACATAACGTAGTTTGTAAGTTGACTAGTTATTTGTGAATTTAAAAACAAGATATTTGGGTTCTATAGGCAAGTAATTAATTCCAATTTATTTTTATTATTATTTATTTTTTGACATCTCATCAAGGATGAAGAAGAATATGGGCATTTACGGGGCTAACGACCGTCATAGGCTGGTTTACGTGATCACTTTATACACGTGTAACGTTAACCAATTCTACCCATTATTGATAACCACACTACTCAAATTCTCGAAAGTTCCAAGTATTTGAGAAACATTTCCCTATTGATGACGAATTGTTGAAAGGCAGTTTGTTGCGACTTTGTAATTTGGTATAATTTTAGATAATTTAAAAACTTATTTTTTGTAAAAAAAATACTATCTCAAGGATGTTTACAAAGGCATGTAGTATAGAAGTATATAAAATATGTTGATTTTTTTATAATTTACCTTAAAAAATATATTTTTTATTCGGGGAAAGTGTAGTATTATCTCCACCTGTCAAAAATTGCAAACATCAGTACACGGCAAACTTTCCCAACACGAACTGGCAACACTAATGCATTGATGAACTTCACCCAATAACATCCATTAGAGTCTCCCAACTTTCTATACCATTTTGAGAACCGCTTTGAATTTGTGAATAAAACCAATTAGAACTCTCGTTCAGAAATCCGTGCTTTTCACTCGGTCATATTGAAAGCCAAACAATGTATTGTAGGTACAATACAGACGCCTGGAGATAGCTAATTGAAACTTGTCGACATTTCCTTAAGCCGATACTAACTAATTATTTATTTTAACTTTATAAACATAAACACAAATATATTTTAACCACTTTTTATTGGTACACTTTTTCCAACCGGTTTCAACAAGAACCTTGTCATCATTAGGGTATATATACTAATTCTAACTCATTGAAATACTCTTATAGATATTTACTCTTCCCTTACGATGCCAAAAACTTCAACAATACCATAAATCTGGATTATCTCCAATTATAGGATTATTTTTAATATTATTATTTGACATCTCAACATATATAGATGAAGAAGAATATGGAAATCTGGGAATTTACGGGGCTTAGGCTGTTTTATGTGATCACTTTACACACGTGTAACATTTGCCAATTCTACCCATGGTTGACAACCACAGTACTCAAATTCTTGAAAGTTCTAAATATATTATTCAATTTCGAAACATTGTACTTTAATCCCAAGAAATTTCACTAGAGACATATATTGGTTAGATGAAAAAGCTTTTTATTGAGCAGAAACTCTTATATTTGTATGTGAAGTCCGAAACCTCTATATATATTGTTTAAACTGAAAATTGCTTGAAACACTTGAATTTTACTAGAGACATCCATGGTGAGATGAAATAATTTTTTTTGAGCAGGGATTCTTTCATTTGTATGTGAGGCCCTAATCCTGGATTATAATTGGATAATCTCCGAATAGGAGATAATCCAGATTTGTGAACAAGTATTTGGACACTCAAAATGTATCGGGTTGTGGTCCCGTGGTTAGTGTCGAGAACTCTGTCACGATATCAGAGTTTTTCAGATGTTCGAACATGCTCTAACACAATTTGATACCTATTTATAATAATGAGCCGCTTAGGCTTCCAGAAAAAGTATAAAATTGAAATATTTCTGTTAATAATAAAACCACAAATATTTTTTTTATATTGTAAAGGTGTGAATAATATTTAATTTCTTTTCCATTTAATCAGAGCTTAAGATTAAAAAAAAAATTCTCTCTTATTTTTAAGTCTCTTTTATAGCGACCGTACACACGTTTCTTTATATAAAAAAATACCAGTGTTCCACTTTACCGATATTCGTACAACATAATACCCTGGTTTTGACAGATTTATTGAGACAAGTGTCAAATGCACACGTCACTCGAAAGCAGTTGTACGTCATTTTTGTTTTAGGGTGACCAATAATTTTATAACAAATAATAAAATAAAATAAATTGTGGCGAGTAAACTAACCGAGTCAAAAAAAAAATAGCCTGACTAAAAGTAAAATTTAAGTTAAAATGGTTTTACCTTACCATATATGTGATTGCGGTTGGTATTCGATGCAAAGGAAGACCACTACAAACTATACCAACCACTCATTTGACTCTCATACACTTAAATTATTACACTTTGTTACAAATAAAGGTCAAGTCATGAATAATTTAGAAAATTTAGAAATACACAAGCATTTAAATTCAGAATAAACATAAATTAATAATATACTGCTTCAAAATACGTCACCATTCTTATCAATGTTTCCTTTTACAAAAAATCTTGTTCCTTAACCCCCCTCCCTTTATTTATTAACCTATATATATATACCCCTAAATATATTTTTGTTCGTTAGTTTTAATTTGTACCAGAAGATGAAAACATCTATCGTTTTCGAAACTAGTCGTATATATAAATAAAACTCATTAAAGTAGTATATTCAAGTGTTTAATTTTAATAAAATAACAAGTATTTGGACACATTAAAAATGTCGTATGAGGAAATGAGTGTGTAAAATGATCACTTAACCAGCCTATGACAGTTCATAAGACTTTATATTTTTTTTCCTCCATGTTGCGATGTCAAAATAAAGTTAGAATCAATCCTTAGTCAAGAAAACCCAGATTTATGAACAATTATTTGGACAAACTCAAAATGTTGTGAGAGATATTTTATTCTGAAAGCTTTGAAAAGCGCGTTTGGAAAATGGTGTATTTAATTAACAACCGTTAGGATAAATTTATTTACCAAATTACCGGTATAGTTTATTTTAATTACCGCCATTTACGGATCTCATACGATTATTACGAAATTATTCGTTGTACGAGTATACGTTACGGCACATCTCGACATTTGGTGAGATGGTATTTTGGTTAATTAGTTAATTTTGTAGAAATCTCTCGGGCGCAGAAAGCACAAGGACTCATAAGCTTATATAATCCGGGCAACCATTGACTAACCAATTCCCAACTCGCAGATGTATGTTTGAGGAAGTGCACGTAGAACGTTTAGTTACTTCCGGCAGAAATAGCTCGCAGTATGGTAAAAAACAGATTTAGATTTTAAAAAAATATATTTATGCTAGAAATTTTGAAAGAAATACCGGTACTTACCATGCCAAACAAAAAATAACAAGTAACACTTTTAATTTATTGCTTGGCATTCATATGGTAAGACGTGCTCAAACTTATTTGTTTTTTTACCACTTGAGAATTCTATTTACAATTCTAATCGGTCAGGTAAGGAGTCGAAACAATCGGCGGGTATGTATGAGGAGATGCATGAACATGGAAGAGGCGAAGAATGTTTGCAAAGACAAGTGGTGTGGCGTTCTACTCTCTTTACCTACCCCTGCGGGGAAGCGGCGTGATGGTTAGTTAGTTAGTTAAATTTGAGAATTCAATTTTAATTTAATTTTTTATATTTATAAATAATAAAGTGATAAGGATATTTTCTGGCGTTTCTCATGTATGTGATTATTATAATCCAGGATTTGGACCTCGCATACAAATATGAAAGTTTCTGCTCAATAAAAAGCCTTTTCTTCTCACCAATATGTCTCTAGTTAAATTTCTTGTGATTCAAGTAAAATGTTTTGAAATTGGATGATATTTTAGAACTTTCAAGAATTTGGGTAGTGTGGTTGTCAATCATGGGTAGAATTAGTGAATGTTACACGTGCGTACAGTGATTACTTGAACCACCCTATGACGGCCGAAAGCCCTGTAAATGCCCAGAATTCCATATTCTCCTTCATGTTTGTCAAAAATGATAAAATATCTATTAATTTTAGAATATTATCAGTTTATTATTCAATTTCATTCAGTATTCCATGAAAACTTCAAAAAAATACGAGGAAGCTCAATGGTTTTTATTCCGTTTTCACCCTTACGCATTGAGTTTTGATGTTTAATGTAAATAAGACTATCTTGTATACTCTATATTTAATTAAGGGTCGCACACACATCACGCACTCTATAACATGTCGTGGTGGGTATAATAACAGGTGAAATACTGCCACGAATCAACTGAAATATTTGACACTGCCTGACATTAGTCAAGGTAAGTGACACTAATACCGAAGTATTATTAAAATTAATTTATTTCAGTAAATCTCTGAATTAAGTCTCTTTTTTAAATAACTTGCATTTCACAAATATAATATAAATACAAGTACAAAAAATTATATAATAAAATACAAAAAAATGTCACACGTCATAGCTTTGTTATATCAGGGATCGAATCTGAACGGAAATTAACGTTTTATCAACACAGAGAAGAAAACTTAAACCTTACATTTATTTTAACTGCCTTTGTCTGCCTCCGTAGTGTTATAGTCAACACGCTCAAAAAATACTTTAAATTTTTACGCCAATAAAAATAATAAATAACAAAACCGTTATCCGCACCCCAATGGTACATAGGGCACTGCGTCATATAAACGCAGTGTTATCTTGATCGTTTACACATGAAGGAAAGGTTATCAGCCCTCCGCTTCAGGTACCAGTCCAGGATAATATTGAATAAATATGACAGTGAAAAAATCACTTATATTTATTTTACCCCCCTTGGGAATCGAACCCGGGACCTCCAGAACGGTAGCCGAGCGTGCTGACCATTACACTACTGAGGCGGACAATTTTCCGTACGTAGGGTAGGAAAACCGGTTAATCGGTGTATGGTCGTTTACGGTTGGCAGCGAAAAGCCGACTAGTTGGCTTTTGGAAGTTCATGTGTAAAAACGTTAGATTTGTATGGAATCGATGCTCGGTGGCTCGTACCGTCATTTTGAATTCAACCTACAGATCAGTGTACAATGTAAACCTGCCTTACGTCTTCAGGGATGTAATAACCCTATCTGATTCTGTTTGAATTATCGTTTTGTTTATTTTTTGCACCATTTTTTAAACCCCGGATCACGCAAACTGTCAGTCAAAAGATATAAATAAAAACACGCGATCCCAGACGGGCTAGTATTTGAAGATGATTTTGATCACAAAGAAAGATTGCGCAACTATACAAATGTTATAATTGCTACTTGGTTAGAACTTAAGGTAATAAATAATTTTTAAAAATACTCCGAATATGTGCTTATTTAAAGTATATAATTACTTTCCTCTCCTATTCTTTTCTGCATATTCCTTTTATACCATACCCTTACCCTTTCACTCCTACCCTCACACACACACATACACATACGCTTGTGTGTATGACTGTGTGTGTGGTTAATATCATTTTCAATATATTTTTATATTTTAATTCATGTTTTCGTTAGTAAATACCACTTTTTCTTCAAATCTACTGTGTCACGTATTTCAATGCATTCCGCATCATTTCAAACACCGTAATGATGCAAAATCCATCAAAACACGTGTCATAGTATATTTTAAGAAATAGTATTTACAAAGTAAAACTTAAATTAAAAATGGAACGATTTTACCACAAAGTGACTTCCGAATCAATGAATGAAATTATTTTTTTTTTTATGTACAAGCTGTTTAATTCCCAAACAAATAAAATAATGTATTTCATATATATATATATATATATATATATATATATATATATATATATATATATATATATATATATATATATATATATATATATATATATATATATATATATATATATATATATATATATATATATATATATATATATATATATATATATATATATATATATATTATATATATATATATATATATAAATATATATATTTATATATATATATATATATATATATATATATATATATATATATATATATATATATATATATATATATATATATATATATATATATATATATATATATATTTATATATATATATATATATATAAATATATATATTTATATATATATATATATATATATATATATATATATATATATATATATATATATATATATATATATATATATATATATATATATATATATATATATATATATATATATATATATATGTATTTCAGCTTGTGAGAACAATCCATTCAGACTCAATCACATCGTACTGCACGACCAACCCCAAGGTAGACCCTTAGCTATCATAAGTGTGATAATGTGATCGATTCATAGTGACTTTCACTTATCATAATTTATGTATTATATAGAGTAGAACCTCTCATAACGAGCATAATTTGTTCCATAATCTTACTCGTTAAGCAATACGTTTTTTTTTGACTGGCTCGGAAGTCCCGGCTCACAAGTGAATCTCGTGAAAAAGGAACTTGTCCTCTCTCTGTAACTCGTCATGCGAAATTTTGCTCGTTAAGGGAGCAACTTTATTACCTTTTTTACCGTTATTTAAATTACTTGTTATGAGAGGTTCTACTGTATTTCGCTTGCCACCGCAATGAAAATGCATGTAAGTTACAAGCAAAGAACATATGATCCAATGTATATAATTAATTTATTTAGCTGAAAAAATGTCACCAAATTTCCTCCACACTCCTATGGGAATTTATGGTATGATTCCTCAGTTAGTCAGACTTGTACGTAATTTCCTGGTAATCCCAGTCAACTAGCAGTGTCCTCCCCTAGCTTGAAACTAAGGGTTGGAATCTAATATACCAACCCTATCTTCCCACGTTGCATGACCTATATACTTTATCAACTCTTCATTTCGCTGTTCCGAACTTCAAATTGTTTCACGTCCTGTCTAACTACCCCCGCTGTCCCCTAAGGGATGAAGAAAGATAAGACTTGGGTAGTTCTGGACTCCCTGTTATTAGGTCAATTATTGTTAAGGGTAGATCAAAGGGAATAGGGATGATGACGTATATATGGAGTCGATACTGAAATACAGCTCTTCATTAAAGAATAAGCTATATTAAACAACACCGTACAAATTGTACAATATGTTGAAAGTATTTTTAATTATTTTTTTATTTTATTAAAAAAAGATAAATATTTCGCTCACTCCTTTCAAGAACGTCATAAAACAAAAATCGTCAATTTTCAGTTGTGCATGTTTTCGGAATTCCCAGAAAATGTTCTATATCCCAGCAAAAGAGGCATATTTTTAACTTAATATTTACCCACTACAGGGCGGAAAATGATGTTTTTGCATTTTGAAGAAAATGTATTGTTTAATTATTTTTTTAAATATACTAAATATTTTTCAAATGGAGAAAAAACCTTCAGGTTTTACCTAAAAAAATGCGTTGCACAGTAAAAAGTTCAATTAGTGGCTTGATATTTATTTTTAAACATTGTGTTATATTTTTAAACTTTAAAGACATTCTCCTGAAAAATCAAGTATTTTTATTTATAACGTTCTTAAAGGAGTGAGCGATTTGTGTTTTTATTATTCACACAAATATTTTAATTTCATATTATTTCTGTGAACCTTAGCAGCTAATTATTAGAAATAGGTATCAAATTGTGGTAGAGTGACTACAACCCGACAAGTTCGAAAAGTATTTATCTAAACAGGGATGAACGTGTAAAACGAGGCGTTGTGCATAAGCCTGAAATATTGTAATTATCATTGTTTTATAGTTAGAAAGTGACATATATATTCCATCATCGATTTGGTGTATAGGAGTATATTTTAAGCTAACGGTTATTTATTTTTATCTTTTATGTTGTGTTCTTATTTTATTTTTCTATTTTGTATTATTTAATGTAAAGCCATATGAACCTAAGGGCTTGCCCAATTTTGAACGTTTGGAATAACGACAAATAAATGAATAAATTACATATGATTCTTTGATATCTCATCAAAGATGAAGAAGATATGGATGACTGGGCATTTACGGCGTTGACGACCGTCATAGGCTGATTTAAGTGATCACTTTACACAAGTGTAACATTTACCAATTCTACCCATTATTGACAACCACACCACTCAAATTCTTGGAAGTTCTATATATAGGAACCAATTTTAAAACATTGTTCTTAAATCACTAGAACTTCACTAGAGACTTCTTTTGATGAGATGAAAAGAAGCTTTTTATCCAGCAGAAACTCTTTTATTAGTGTGTGAGGTCCTATTGGTGAGCTGAAAAGAATATTCAATTATGATATTCTTCTTCATATTTGATGATATGTCAAAGAATAATATAATAAATAACTCCTATTATTGTAGATAATCCAGATTTGTGAGCAAGTATTTGGACACACTCAAAATGTTGTGAATTACAATTTCCTTCAATTTTTTCATTAGCCAAGTAAAAACGACGATTCAGGCGCAAAATTTGAGAGGGTAAAATAAACGAAAGAGGGTATGCTGACTAGAGAAAGGGCTTGTGGTAAATTGCTGAAACTTATATAAAGAGATTATTTAACTACTAGCAGTACGAAGTTCTGCGAAGGCTTCTGGAGGCTATTTTTGTTTGCGAAGGTGACTTCAGAACTATGCTGAAAATGTAATTATTTTATATTTCGATATCTTAACATAGATGAAAAAGAATATAGAAATATTAAAAGAGTTTCTGTTCAGTAAAAAACTTCTTTTCATCTCACCAATAGATGTCTCTAGTGAAGTTCTAATGATTCAAGAACAACGTTTCGAAATTGGTTCATATAAATAGTAGTATAAAAAAATAAAAAATATATAAAAAAAACTTGTTGTTAGTAGAATTCGGCTCAACACAGGCCATGCCTTAATAGCCGTAATACATATAGTAAATGTATATATGAAATTAATATGTATCTATGTATTTATGAAATAAATAAATAGAACTTCCAAGAATTTAAATTGTGTGGTTGTCTATAATAGGTGGAATAGGTGAACGTTACAGTGTGTAAAGTGATCACTCAATTCAGCCTATGACGGTCGTCAGCCCCGTAAATACCCAGACTTCCATATTCTTCTTAATCTTTGAAGTGATGTCAAAAAATAATATGAGGAATATAGAAGTCTGGACAGACCAAGGCTTATGGTCTGTCATTGGGTGGATACTGTATTTATCACTTTACATCCGTGCAACATTCACATGACTGACAACCAAACCAGGTACTCAAATTTTCGGAACTCCTAAATATATCGATCAATTTTATAACACAGTATATATTGAATTCAAAACAGGCATCTATGTTAGATTGAGGAAAGCTTTTATTAAGCAGAGACCCTTTTATTTGTTTGCAGGAACCGAGCCATGGATTATTTTTACATTCTAGGAAACACATAATAGCACGATTTTAATTTTATATAAAGCTTATTATTTTACCAGTTTTTTTTCTTCAACACATTTTGAGGGACCATTTTGGGTATTGTGGCATTTAGTGAACAAAGAAATGAAAATTATCAATCGTTTTTACATGAAAGTAGATGTAAGTCTGAGTATTCCAGGGCTTAAGACCTGGCATTTGGCTGGCTAAAGTGATATTTTTATACCCTCATATAACGTTCACCATTCTACCCATAATTGAAAATTTAATTTGCATTAATTTTTGTAACTTAAGGCAATGGTCTCGTATTTTTTCGACATGTGGGTAGTTTATCAATAAATTTGAAAGTGTGAGTTAGTGTGCATTATTACGCATTTTTATCGACTATTGTGCGGTATGATCGATAATCCTGAAATTATCCGATGCATTGGTCTGTATGTTCCCGATAGTTACCTAAGACAGCGTCGGCATAGATTGTTTCACATTCCTATACACAAGACCAACCTGCCGATGGTTATGCCTGTAGGAAGAGCTACCGCTATGTTGAACAATATCTCATTGGATATTGATCTCTTCCATTTGTTGGAAGGAGTTTTTCGAAGCGGGATTCTTCTACACCTTTAGCAATAGTATTCTTGCTAATTTTCTATTTTTGTTAATGTATACGGTTTAAATTTGTAAATTTAAGTTTGTAATGTGTGTATTTACTATAAATAAATAAATTGAAATTGAAATAATTAACCATTTAAATTAAGAAAAATAAAATAATATTAATAGCCACAATTCCAACCCTACATTACGATATTACATCGCTTTTGGAACCAATTTTGAAACCCCCTTCATCGATAATGAGTGTCTGGAAAATCAATTCCGACGTGAAAATCTGTTTTTTCTCTTGTAATGAACAAGTCATTTCAGGTGGAATCGAGTTGTTACTCCTGGGAAAATGGCTCGTTTCAATAAAAAATATAAATCCTTTTACGATTACATTTTGTGATCGGAAATAAAATGTTCGTATTACAACCTTGCGGGTGACTTGCTATACAAAGCTTTGGTTAGGGGAATGCAGAATGACTAGTTGGTTTACTTATATTTATATACGAGGGCTGTTCAATTAATACGTAGTCTGACGTCGTAAAACAAAATGTAAATTATTAAATAGTAACTTGTCTGGGTCCTCTTCAAATTATTGACTTCCACTTATTCCAACGGTGTTTTCACTTTTGGGAACAGTCATGGATCGCTTCATTTGTGATGTCCTTCGTCGCATTTGCTTTAATATCTGGAATCGTCTCAAATATTCTTCATTTCAAAGGTTTTTTGAGTTTGGGGAATAAGAAAAATTCAGAAAAAGTGAGATAAGGTGAGTAGGATAGGTAGAAAAGAACAATGATCCAGAATGTGATCAAAAACTCACGAGTTCTGAAACCTAAAAAGGCTGGAGTATTGTCGTTTCATCAGCTTTCTTTCAGATTTCAGAACATGTGAATTTTTTGCCAAACACTTGATCGCTGTTCTTCTCAAATGAGCTTAAAGTCATCACAGAATAAGCATTCCAGGACTATTTTCAAAAGTTGAAACACTATTGAGGTAAGTGTTTACATCAGGGAGGTGACTACTTTGAAGATAACTCATACTTGTAACATCCAAATAAAGTACATTTTCAGTAATTAATTCGGCAGTAACATTGAAGTAAAATCAACCCATTTTCATTAAAGTTTACTCAATAAATGCAACTTTTTTCTTAAAATATGTCGTGAGACGTGTTTCAATGCATTCCCATTTCTACATACGGCACATAAAAATGAGGTGGAAAGCATCAAAACACGTGTCACAATAGATTTTTACGACGTCATATGTATATATATATATATATATATATATATATATATATATATATATATATATATATATATATATATATATATATTTATATATTTGTTTTTATTTCTACCGATATAAATATAATTTATTCAAACATTTACGGAGTCATGCCAGCCAGTATGACAATATAGAATTTTCAAGGATATTTAATGAAAATCTTTGCAAAATTATTTAAAAATGTTGGTTCATTAAGTTTATTATGTTATAGCCCTCGGGGAATCATTTCATAAAAGAAAATATAAGGGGAGATTTAGAGGGAGGAAAATAAGATGACATTCATTTTTAAAATCTCATCATAAATAAAATCTAATTTTACGTAGAGATGTTCTCAATTAATTCCAAAATAATGATATTATATAATAAAAACCAAAAATTACAAAATGTTTGAATTTAAGAAAAATCTTTTTTTTTCACCTGGAAGAAGATGGAAATCTGAGCAACTCAGGGGATATTTTGGGGTCAAAATTATCGTTTTATACACTTGTGTAACGTTCACCATTCTTCCTATTATAACATCAAAATTGTTTTTTTTTAAAACTATTATGTAGGTAATGCTGGAAGATTCCTTTCAAATGCGAGTAAGTACATTTAAATATGGCTGATTGTGGCGCCATCTGTTATAATTTTAACGTATTTCACCCCATTTATGTGAATTATTCCATGCCTATATAAATTATTATAACGAAAAACTAAATTTAAAAAAAAAAACTAATTGTCATCTGAAGTGAACATTAATACACTTATGTAACTTTCATTATTTTTCCTATTATTGAACAATGAAATACTATTATCACAAAAGTCTTGAATCTCTTTTATTATATCGATGTCGTACAGGAGAAAGTGACCAACTAACAAAACGTAAAATGTTCAGCAGGGCCATTTGAGTCACTTTTGCTAGTCAAAAAAAAACTTTGCAATGCAGTTAGTCATTTTTACCAAATCAATATATTACACTTCTAAGTTTAAAATCTTTTGGGATATTTTTCAGGGCAATATTAATCTAGTAAGATATCAAATAGTCAATGATCACGTTTTTGTAAAACAATGCACGTAGTCACTTTCCCCTGTATGACTACGACATACAACATTTTCAACTATGCATGTATATATATAAATATGCAAAAACCCATTATTCACACATACACAGATGCACTCGACTAGAAATATTTTTTAAAAAAATTGAAAAAAAGCAAGTCAAATTTTGAAAGTCGCTTATCATTACAAAACAAATTTTTTAGAGTTTAATCTACCTAGACACAAAAATATATTTTGTTTTAATTTTCCCGATCATCGTAATTCCCCAACTTGTCAACAAACATTTAAAATATAATTAAAAAACCAAGTCAGTGTTGAACTTTATTTAAACAAAAAATGTGAAAAATGTCGCTTATATTACCCTGCTGCGAGCGCCTACAAATATTTTTCGTTTAAATTTGCCCCATCACCGAAATCACCCAACTTGTCAAAGGAGAAAAAGTTAAATATAACAACGGCGTTTTCGACATCGAAACTCGAGTTTCTTGTCAAACTTCGCTCATTCCAACAGTTGGCGGTGCCTCGGAGTAATTTCGCACTTGCTTGACCCCAACAAAGGTCCCGAATCAATTTGCGAAACTTTGGCGAGCAGGATGATAATTTGTTTTAAATACACGCTAAGGGTGGGTATCGACAAGGAGGGTGGAAGGCGAAGGGATGATTTTGTCGCTAGGCCCAAATTTGTGTACTTAATTTACTAACTTATTTATATTCCAACTTTTGGAGCAGTCAATTTGTTTATTTAAATTTGAAGTTCGTGTAAATATACACCATTTTATATTTTACTAAATAACTTACTGAGTTTTATTTTATTACACAAGACTAGTTTAAAAAAACTTAAGTTGTTAGGTTTAAGTTTTGTGCTGACATTTCTTGGTGGAACTTTATTTTAAAGAATAAAATAACAACTTTAAAGTAGAATAAAATAACAACTTGGTAGTTTTTTCCAATGATTTTGCTATATGGAGGAAAAATAAGTGGATAAACTGTTTACAACATTTTGAGTGTGTCGAAATACTTGTTCACAATATCTGGATGATATCCAATTACAGGAGTTATTTTCATGTTATTTTTTGACATCTTGTCAAAGATGAGGAAGAATATGGAAGTCTGGGCATTTAACGTAAATGTCCAGACTTCCATATTCTTCTTCATCTTTGATGAGATGTCAAAAAATAATATTGATAAACTTCGATCGAAAAGATACATTAATAATTTTTTCGATCATAGTTTATTCACAATATAAATATCAATGAAAAATGAAATAAAAAATAATATCAGGAAAAAAAGAGAGAGATTGCTAGTTGAAAACCTGATTGAACTGAATCTTTTTTAAATTAATTGTTTTTCCGGAATTACTTTTGTGGATTTAAAAAAAAATACTTGTAGAATACTATTTATTGAGTTTTATTTTATTACACACAACTAGTTACGAAAACTACAGATGTTTTCATCTACAGTTGAAAATATCTGTATTGTTCTAAACCAGTCGTGTGTAATGAAATAAAACGCATTAAGTGTAATTATACCAGTGTTTTTTTTTCGAAAAAATCTACATATTTGAGTTCAGTGTAAGGAGGTGAAGAGGAAGAGGAGGCTGGTTCAATTGATTACTTTACACACGTGTAACATTCACCCATTCTACCCATGATTGACAACCACACTACTTAAATTCTCGGAAGCTCTATATATATATATATATATATATATATATATATATATATATATATATATATATATATATATATATATATATATATATATATATATATATATATATATATATATATATATATATATATATATATATATATATATATATATATATATATATATATATATATATATATATATATATATATATATATATATATATATATATATATATATATATATTTATATATATATATTTATATATATATATATATATATATATATATATATATATATATATATATATATATATATATATATATATATATATATATATATATATATATATATATATATATATATATGATTCAATTTTGAAATATTGTTCTTGAATCACTATAACTAGAAACATATATTGATGAAATAAAAAGAAACTTTTTATTGAGCAGAAACTGTTTTATAGTATGTAAGATCCGAATCCTGGATTATAATCACAAACACGAGAAACGCCAGAAAATATCATTTTCATTTTTATGTATTGAACTTATTATTTGACCTACTTGGTTGTATTTTTTTTTCATAACCAAAATTTCAACTGAATCTAGAAGCTTACCACCATGTTTTTCTTCATAATCTCACAACAACACAGATGGTACTTACCTCCTTTATGCCTCTCGACAAATTAATCTTTCTTTTTATTTTAACAAGTTAACAAGGGACTATAAATGAATATAAATGATGCTATTCCGCAATCACGCCATTGTTTAAATTCGCGTGACTGTATTTTATGGGGAATTTTTGAAAACCTTGACATTATGCTGGATAATATACACAACGTTAAAAATAATTATTTAAATTTAAAACGGCTAATGACTGTGCACATTGTAAAGACTGTTTAAATATGGTAAAATTTTATCAATACTGGGTGGAATAAAAACTTAAGATAAGCAGACTTCGTCATTTTTGTTTTTTCTTTATACTACATAATTAAAATTAAACCTATTTCATATTTTTTGCAAAAAAACTTTGGCAGCAGACTACTTTTTTCAATATTTTGGATATATCTAATTGCACACTTCAATATATCGTTCCAAACATTTTTAATTTGTTGCCGACGAAGGTTAGAGGTTAACATAAAATATGGATCAAAGGTAAAATAAAGGAATGGGTAAATGAAAATTGTAAAAAAAGTTTTTATTCATTTTTCTCTCTCTTTTTTTGTGTGATTATAAAGTTAAAATGGATAAAAACAATAAAAAGTATGTTAAAAGAACTCCACCGACAAGACACACAAGGTGGCTTGGTGGGTCTCTAGAAAAAAATTATTTTTAATTTGTTTAAAAAAATTACTTTTAAATAAATGTATACAATTTATGTAAAAAATATAGTATTCATATTCTTTCTTCACTGATTCGATACACATGCCCAAACCATCTCAACAGATCTTTCTTAATTTTATCGATGATTCTTGTCTCAGCCTAGAATTTATTTTTTTTATTTTTACTTTTTGTTTTCAAAACGTATTACAAACATAAGACATATATATAATATTCCCGATGAGTAATTTCTATTTGAAACTATTATTATTTTTTTTTTAAATAATCAAAGTCAATATACATGGCAAAATATAAAAACAATAAAAAGGTAAAAAAAATAGGCATAAGAAGCATATTTAAAATAAATAAATGAGAAAACCATAAGGTAAGAAGCATATTTAAAATAAACAAATGACAAAATGTAAAAAATGTGAAAATATAACAAATGAGAAAATATAAAAAAAACATAAGGTAAAAAAAAATAAGAAAATTTGACTAATCACTACATATATAAAATATCTTTCCAAAAAGTGTTTTTTCAGGTTATTTATTTTGGATCTCCGTATGGGTTCTATTCTATATATGTCAGGCAGCTGGTTAATTTGCGTATAGGCAGTATATTTAAAAGACCTTATTCCAAATTTTGTAGTGTTTATCGGCTCCAGATGTATTTTGTTATGGCCTCGATTTTAACAGTTCGAACATCTATCAAATATCGTTTTATACATCGCATTTTGACTGCATTCAGTCTATTTCTTATGCCAACTTCATGCTTCACTTCCATACTCATGAGATGAAACAAAGATTCCATTGTGCATTGACAGTTTACCTTTCGCTAAACTACAAGCAAATTTGTGAATTAGCATACACCATGGAGGAAAATCAAAGTTTGGACGAATACAACATTTTGACTGCCTGTTCGAAATGGCTAATGAATTCAGCTGAGAAGAAGATTTGAGATCGAGAGAAACATTATTCAAAACACAACTTAACGCCTCGTTAATAGAGTTTGTGCCCAAAGTTTGCGCCCAACTTATTAATTAAAGGATTTATACATACTGTAACAACTATTAATACCAGATTATGCAGTCAGTTATTGGCACTTGTGCCTAATTTCAAAACGTTGTAAAACAACTTTCGAATTTCAATAATATATATTTATACACATACACACACACACACACACACACACACACATATATATATATATATATATATATATATATATATATATATATATATATATATATATATATATATATATATATATATATATATATATATATATATATATATATTTATATATATATATATATATATATATATATATATATATATATATATATATATATATATATATATATATATATATATATATATATATAAAAATATATATATATATATATATATATATATATATATTTATATATATATATATATATATATATATATATATATATATATATATATATATAAAAATATATATATATATATATATATATATATATATATATATATATATATATATATATATATATATATATATATATATATATATATATATATATATATATATATATATATATATTTATATATATATATATATATATATATATATATATATATATATATATATATATTTATACACATATATATATATACATATATATATATATATATACACATATATATATACACATATATATATATATATATATATATATATATATATATATATATATATATATATATATATATATATATATATATATATATATATATATATATATATATATTTATATATATATATATTTATATATATTATACTTTAAAAAAATAACAACTTTTGTAAGACACTGAGGAAAAAAACATAAATAATAATAGGTAAAAATATAAACAAGCAGTTTCCCGTATGATGTTTTTGCGGAAAAAGATTCTACATGGCATCAATTCCTATAAGAAACTTCCTTATTTGTACAAAAAAAGGATCAAAGAACATCGCTAATGGAAAAAGGCTATGGCGGGTCGCAAATCGACAATCAGAGGTTTTAAGCGAACACATAAAAACAAATATTATGCGATTGTTAGTCGAGTTAAACACGAACACAACGCTTCCCCAGAAATTCCCTCGGGAAGTCGAATCACTAAACATTTTATAGGAACCATTAACATGCTATCGTACAGCCAGCTTATTGTTTATTTATAAGTCAGTGGTGAAATTCTTAAGGGGGTATTCGCAAATATAGAATTCAGCACGCGATCGGCCTCGCGAGGAGCCACAAGCAGAATTTTTTTAAAGAATGTATGAAGAATTTGTTTTTTTTTTTAATGATTTTAAACTCATTATCTTTCTATAGCTTTTTAAAACCAAATACCACTATTTCATGAAATATATTGAGAAACGTGTTTCGATGCATTCTGCATGATTTTCATACACCGTATGATGATATAAATGATGTGAAAGGCATTGAAACACTAGTCACAATAGATTTTACGGGGGAACTCGCAAACCTCCAATTCAGTAAGCGATTGACCACGTGAGGAGCCAGACATGTCCCCGTGCATTTAAATATTTAAAAAAATATTTTGATGTTTTTTTTTCAACTCCATACCTTTCGATCACTTTCTTCTTTACAAATTCGTATATTTATTTCGAATAAAAGTTAATTTAAGCTGATGAGAAAATAACACTCACGACAATTATTCAACACACACATATATATGTTTATATATATATATATATATATATATATATATATATATATATATATATATATAAATATATATATATATATATATATATATACATATATATATATATATATATATATATATATGTATATATATATATATATATATATATATATATATATATATATATATATATATATATATATATATATATATATATATATATAAATATATATATATATATATATATAAATATATATATATATATATATATATATATATATATATATATATATATATATATATATATATAAATATATATATATATATATATATATATATATATATATATATATATATATATATATATTTATATATATATATATATATATATATATATATATATATATATATATATATATATATATATATTTAAATATATATAAATATATATATATATATATTCATATATATATATATATATATATATATATATATATATATATATATATATATAAACATATATATATGTATATATAAATATATATATATATTTATATATATTTATATATATATATATATATATATATATATATATATATATATATATATATATATATATATATATATATATATATATATATATATATATATATATATATATATATTTATATAGGCCAAATTTTCGATCCCAACTTACTTTAATATATTAAATTATATATATTTATATATACATATATATAAATATATATATATATATATATATATATATATATATATATATATATATATATATATATATATATATATATATATATATATATATATATATATATATATATATATATATATATAATATATATATATATATATATATATATATATATATATATATATATATATATATATATATATATATATATATATATATATATATATATATATATATATATATATATATATATATATATATATATATATATATATATATATATATATATATATATATATATATATATATATATATATATATATATATATATATATATAGGTATATATATAGTCATACCTATTTCTAATAAAAAAAAACTTTTCTAATTATTATTCTACTTATTCTAATCTATCTACACTTATCGATTTATGTTTTTGTTTTTCTGATTATTATAATTCTTTTTGTGCTTTTAGTGGAAAATTATTTCTAAATCATTTAGTCTCATTGTTCTTTTTTTTCTCTAACCTGTACTTTCTATATGTCTAAATGTATTTGTTATTTTCCCTTTAAAATAAATAAATAAATAAATAAATAATAATGAGCCACTTAGGCTCCAGAAATCGTATGAAATGGAAATATTTATGTGAATTTTAAAACACAAATATTTCTCTTCACAAAAAAAATTAAGGATGTAAAAGGTAGCTTAAGACGTCTTGTGGTGGCCATATGCTTTTAAAGGGAGCAAACAAAGATCAAAAGAACAGAAAAAAAATATTAGAGGAAACTATTTGTGTCCTTTCAGACTTTTCATATCTTTTAGAATGTTTGTTTGAAACAGCCGAAAACCAGCAAAATGTGTTTTTTACTAAATAATACACAAATTCATACGTTTATAACAAAAATAATTGAGCGAGGGTTTTATTTTACAAATAAGCGTGTTAAAAGCAAAATGATGTTTTCGTGCAACACATTTTCCACCTATCATAAAAATTTACATATTTTCATTAGTATATAAATATACTGTTCACTTATATTTGAGGCCTAAAATGTATCTAAAAAGCCTTCAATCATTTCAGAATATTGAATAATTAATCACTTTTTTGTTTAAAAAAATTGTGGTCCGCATATTTGAATACCATGATAGGTATCCTGGGTTCAATTAATAATGGGACAAGTCAAATTTGTAGTACGGAGGATATAGTCAGATGAGGAAGACAGCGAAGACGATTCTGAAATGCCCATGTCACTAGAATGAAAGAAAATTGCAACTGGCCCGAATTGGTCTTCAAGATAACCTAGATGGTAGAAGACCACCTGGAAGACCTGCAAAGCGATGGCGTGACAGCTGTCAGTCCACGTCTTAAGAGACGGATAATGGAATAATCTAAAGGATCTATAGGAGGAAAAGAAGAATAAGAAGAAGCAAATAATATATTATCCCATTAAAGTCAATTCAAGGCAATTTCATTATTTCAACATATTTTCCACCTTACTTTATGTAAGAGTTGCGCTCTTAAAAGAATTATAATAAAAATACAAGATAGCAAAATCTAGATAGCAAAAATATTAGTAGCAAAAATACTACTCAGCACGCTCGGCTACCGTTCTGTAGGTCCTGGGTTCGATTCCCAAGAGGGGTAAAATAAATAAAAGTGATTTTTTCACTGTTATACTTATTCAATATTACCCTGGACTGCTACCTGAAGTGGATGGCTGATCACCTTTCCTTGATGCGTAAACGATCAAGATAACACTCGTTCATATGACGCAGTGACCTATGTACCATTGGGGTGCGGACAAGGGTTTTTATATTTTTTATTTTATTTTTTTTATCTGTGGTTAGTCATTTTTACTTATTTTTTAAAAAAAAAATGATATTAATATTAGTATATGAACACTCACCGTGATTTTTATGTCTACCGGTTTCAAGACGTACCCGTCTCTTCTTCAGGTCAATAACTACCACAGCATGCAAACAATACCACCCTTTACGATCATAGCACCATTTACAAACTTAAAACTGCACAAAATGTTCAACACCTTTAAGACATTGCATAGCAAATAATCATGCAATATTTTTTACGTGAGTAAAGTGATCACTTAATCAATCTATGACAGGCCATAAACTCTGTAAATACTCAGACCTACACATTCTTTTTATTTTTACTAAGATGTCAAAATCTAAGTCATATTATTTTATTTAAAAAAATATTTTTTCAGGCCCCCTTGTATGTAAAATAATTCGGGAATAATCTTACATACATTCTAATGTTATTAAAATAATCGGATGATTTTTTTTACATTTTCTTCAATTTCAGTATTTTTTTCTTAATCTCCTCTACATCCTTTTTTTATCGATACATTGTATTTTATTTGCAAGAACCAAAATCACTCGCAAACGAGTAAAGGCGTACATAATAAAATATTACATAAATTTTAAGGAGGTTTCATCTAATATTAAATATTATTTTATCAACCATAGATTCACAAATGAAATGCACGTGGAATATTTTGAACAATTGAAGCATTAATAAACTTCTGAAATTTTGGTTTGAGGTAAGAAGTCCATATTCTTCTTCATCTTTGTTGAGATGTCAAAATGTATATTAATTTATTTAATTAAGCTTTTATCAAAGCATGTTTCCCATTCACAATTAATTTAACGAATATCATAAAGAAAGTTAGAGTATGGAAACCCACAAGTAGAATCCAATTATCGCTCAAAATGATTGATTGAATAATGTCAATTGGTTTCCATAGTTCTTTCATCACTTTTCTCTCCAGTATAATTAACGTCAGAGGCTTATCGAAGACCAAAACAAAACTGTATGAACCTTAATTAATTTTTATTAATTGAAAAAATAATTGTTTCTTTTTGATTTTATTAACGACACAAATATTGTTTATTTTTGTGCAAAAAGTTGTTGAAATTTGTTGTCTTTGTGATTTTATTAACGACTTAAGTATTTTTAGTTATTTCAAGATTTTTAATTTAAGTTTTACTTGGTAAATACCATTATTTCTCAAAATCTATTGTGACACGTGTTTCTATACATTTCGTCGTAATTTTGAAACACCGTATGAGAAGCTATGTCTAAATTTTAGATAGTCATTAATTGGTTCGGCAATCTTTTTCCGAAAAGTCATATACTGTAACCTTTTGGAACAATAGAAATTCGTAAAAATGTGAGAAATAATAAACCCATAATTAACTATATGACAATCACTAAAGCCTCCCCCCTATTGTCTATGCTCCCACTGATAAGAAATAAAAATAAAAATAAGAGACAGCTACTACCCCCTCTTCAACCTTCAACGTCCCAAGGATTCAACTCTAAAATTTAGAATTTGCCTTTCGTACGGTGTTTGGAAATGATGCAGAATGCATCGAAACGTGTGTCAGAATAGATTATAAGAAAAAAACTAACTAACTAACTAACCATCACGCCGCTTCCCCGCAGGGGTAGGCAGAGAGAATAGAGCGCCACACCACTCTGTCCTTGCAAACATTCTTCGCCTCTTCCACGTTCATGCATCTCCTCATACATACCCGTGTTGAGATGGTTACATAAGTTGTTACATAAGGTGTGTTGAGATGGTTTGGACACGTAGAACGAATGAGTGAGGAAAGAACGGTAAAACAAATTTATGAGGCGAATGTTAGTGGGAAAAGAAGCAGAGGAAGACCGAGAAAAACGATCAGGTATGCCAAATTCTTGAAAGTGGTCAGGTTAGGAGTCGCAACAATCGGCGGGTATATAGATTATAAGAAATAGTGGTATTTACTAAGTAAAACTTATTTTTAGAGTTGTTTCCTAAGGACGTTGAAGGATAAAAAGGGGGTAGAAGCTATTTCTTGTTTTTATTTATTTATTGTTATTATTTTGGTGTGTTATTTCTTATCTTTACTATCCTACTAGCAGACAAGTCTTTAAGATAGAGTCTTTTTGAGTAATTCATTAAAAAAACTTGTATCCTTTACCCCCATTTTAAATGTTAGGAAAATATACCCAATATAGGGGTATCTACCCTTGTCTTTAGTCCGATAATGCTATATCCTTACGGAATAATGTTTTTTTTTTTATGTAACATGTCGAAGGATACTATCTTATACATTCTCAGCATTTCTTTTCTTTTTCAACTTTGTTTTCTTTAAGTCTGCGTCACTCTTTTTATAAGTCTCTATAAATTGCAGAAACCCTTTTCTTTTCGCTCAACAAGTACCAACTTCAGATGGTTTATTGTTTAAATTTTCGACGGTAAAAGAATTTGTGAAAAAAACATTTGAAATGAGACATTCTACATGGTTCAACTTGGTAGTTTGGGTCATATATTATTGAACTCACGATAAGTATATAAATAAAACAATTGAAGGACTTATTACAAGAATTTGTGAATTATTCATATTATTTTTTGACATCTCAATAAAGATGAAATAGAATATGGAAGTCTGGGCATTTACAGGACCGTCCATATTCTTCTTCATCTTTGATGAGATGTCAAAAAAATTATATAAAAATAACTCCTATAATTGGAGATAATCCAAATTTGTGAACAAGTATTTGGACACACTCAAAATCTTGTTAATTATTAGTGAAAAAAAATATTTCAAAATTCATTAGAAAGCTTTAAGCTTTTTAAAATTTATATGAGAATACTTTCGAATGTGATTTACGGAAGAATTTCATAAATTTCTTGAATGTTTTTCAAAGATTTGCAAAATTTTAAAAACTTAAAAAAATAAAAAGCCAGTGTGTGTAAAAATATTTAGAAAAACTCACAAATATTGCTGAAGTAATGCTTTTTACTTAGGTAATTTTTCATACATTATGGGAATATATAACATTGTCAAAATTATGACAGCTCCTTCGATCAAATATGGACGTATTCATATTTCATCCCTATTTTTCCACCCCTAATGGAACAAAAATATCTTATATTTTCGAAAAGACGTTAAAACATAATGTTTTCTTACCCCCTGTTCCATATTTTTACCCAATGGTGCATAGGGCACTGATACTATAGTAAATAATATAAATGATCCCCAATCAACTTGTCATTGGCTTTGATAAGTAATTACTTTAAAAACTGTGTTACATTTAACATTTTATCCATAAATAACAACAACGTTACCGAAATTTCAAAGGTTTTTTCTACTTTCTTACCCATTTTCATTATTTTTTTAAAAAGAAAATATGTCTAAATTCAAAGTAATCATTTTTATTCTCGTATCATTTTTTTTTAAATTATCATTTTTCATAAATTGATTCGTCAGTCACTTTTTGGTAATATTTATCTATTTTTAATTTAAGTTTTACTTGTTAAATACCATTATTTCTTAAAATCAACTTTGACACGTTTTTAAGCACGTGTAGAGTTTTAAAACGAAATTTAATTTAATAATTTAATAATAAATATAATAATAAAACCCTTATCCGCACCCCAATGGTGCATAGGGCACTGTGTCATATAGTGTTATCTTGATCGTTTACACATGAAGGAAAGGAGATCAGCCCTCCGCTTCAGGTACCAGTCCAGGGTAATATTGATTCCCCTTGTGAATCGAACCCGGGACCTCCAGAACGGTAGCCGAGCGTGCTGACCATTACACTACGGAGGCGGACAATAATAATAATTTAAATTGGAATTTATTTTAAGAAACATTGGTATTCACCAAGTAAAACTTAAATTCATATCATTATCTCTCAGAAAATAACCCTTCACTGAATACACAAAAATATGGTACTCATATTTCTCTAACAATTTGTCTTGTTTAAATGATATTTTTTTATGTATTGTGTAACCTTCACCATAATAATAAGATAATTTTTAACTACATAACCCCAAATTTTAAAGTTCTCCTTCTTCTTTCTGCACGTTTATATTTCATTACAATGATTGAAGAAAACACTTGTTTTTTACCACTTGAGTTTTATTAAAGACTACATGTTTCAGAAGTTAAACTTCCATCATTCAGGTCTGTATAGAAACTATTATTTCTATTATTTTTCATTTTAAATATGAAAGTCGAATCCGAAAAAATCCCAGATGGTTCCGAAAATTGTATAAATCACTATTTTTCCCGAATACACAAAAATATGGTACGCCTGTAATTTCTCGAACAATAATATCGTTAGTGTAGTGGCAAAAACGTTAACTCAAAAATATGCAATTTTGACTTAATGATGCATATTATAAATTTTCCAACGTTCTATAAACTGGCAAAATATACAAAACAGTTTAAAATGTCATACATATGTGGTTTTAAAAGAATATCCTAATTTAATTCTAAAAACGGGTATTTTATTCATCCTAAAAGCTTTAAATGACAGAGATTATTCAAACAGGGGTTTTTGAGATAACGTTTTTGCCAGTATATTCCCTCGATGTGATAAATAATTAAGATTATCCCAAAAGCAAATTACCTGTTTATTCAACAAATTTTCTACTAAAATTGAATGAATTTGTATGTTAAGCTTATTAAATTATTACAGTATTCCCAAAATATCTTTCCTCAAATACATTTTACGTTAAATTATACATTTTGGTAACAGTTCTGAAATATTTCATGAATATTATCTTTGTGTTTTGATAAAAAACAATAAAATAAAAAGTACCTACTTTATTTTATTTTGTACAGATTTATCAAAAACATGCCCAGTGGGATTATCTAATGTCCAATTGACTTTGAAATTTATTTACGACTTATGTAATACCGCTTATCGTGATCTTACTTAGGCTTAAGTTTTGTAGCCTGTGAGTGAGGTTTACATTATTTTTCAACGTTACTAGTTATAATTCTACGCACAATAATTCTAGAGTAAAAACTCTATGCAAAAACGCTAGTATTTTTTGTTATTGCTGATAATGATTTTGGGCGAAAGTTATTTTAATAATTTAAATTTTGTTATTTCGGTAGGTAGGTTTAAGTTTTTTGGTTGGTGTTAGTGACATGTTATTTATGTCGAGAGAAATATAATATGTGTGTAACAACATAGCTTTTTAATAAGGCTTAGTGCTCATGTTCAGAGATAAAATTATTTTACAAAAAATTAAATAGTTTTTATTTTTAGTAATTCTGAGCAAATTTTTGTTTTCTCTTTTGTTTGCACTTTTTTTTTCGTTTTTGTTTTTCTTAATTTTTTGTTTTTGTTTTTGTTTTTGTTTTTTTTTTTATTTTATGTTGTCTTTTTCTGTTTTTTTTTTGTTTTATTGTTAATGTTGCTTTGAATTTTACATTTTTCTTTTTTTTCTTTTTTTCTTTTGTTTTTGTCTTTTTGACAACCTCACCTAATCAAACCTAAGTGAAAGAGTTCATAAATCAAATAACAGGTAATAGTACGTGCGATAAAAAAAAAACAGCATTAATGACCAGGATATTCGGGTTTGCATACCCGTATTCACGCAAGCTTGTATAATCTCGACACTGCAATGTGTACAAATCCCTTACATTTTACGCATGGTAACGCTAAACATATCACTTAAATGTAATAGCGTCATTTGGTATTTTAAATGTAATACCGTCAAAGCGAAACTTAGGTCCATAATTTAGAAGATATTCTCATATATGGAAGACACGATAATTATTTTTCTCCCCTATGTCAGTCGACTTGTAATATGAGAACCAATTAGTCGGACTAAAGTGTCCCCTATGTATAGTTTTTCAGCAAATAAACAACGTTACAGGGCGGTTTAATTCTTAGGAGCTGTAAAGACTGCAAATAGTCACCCTTGTTTACGGTCGAGATTTACAGAAATAAGTTTTAACTACGCAAAGGGGTAGATTGCAGTTGTTTAAGTAGTAGTTTAATGAATAAACTTACTTAAGTGTTGAATTAAAATTTAGCCGAAATTTATAGCTATATGTACAGTGATGTGCCACAGCGGACTGTGGAAGGCTTTAATAAAAAATATTGGTGGCAAAGAAAATTATAACTGATTGTGTCCAAACACTTTTTCACAAATCTAGATTTCTCTACTTTTTGAAGTTTTTCTCACTTAGGAGAAGTATTTTTAAAAAATAAAAATAATTGGTCAATTTATAAGCTACATACACAATTCAAGTCATGTTTTCAGGAGTTACCAGTATGTAAAAATAATCAGCGATTCAAATTAAAGCTTATCTAATTTTTTGAAAAATCCTCAAACTACCATAGATGGCTGTTGTGCACTGATATGTACAGCGTCATGGGATTAATTATATATGTACGAGTTACAAAAAATTAAGTAGCGTGGTTGTCAATCATGGGAAGAATGGTGAATGATGCACGTTTGTAAAGTGATCACCTTACCAAAGCTTGTGAGAAAGAAAATAATATAATTACCTAGACTTACATTTTTTCTTCATCTATGCTAAGATGTCAAAAAAGTATTTTTGTACATACTTCATAAGACATTATTATTTTTTATTGCATTGTTTTTCTCGAAAAAGCTTTCAGGGTTCAATAAACGCTTATATACAAAAAAGTAACATAAAATTTGGCTTATAAACCATCATTTGGCAATTCACTGTAAAAAGTTTTTCGTTTTTGTAAATATGTATGCTAGTTCCTTTAGCTATATAACTAAGGCCGTTAATTTATCAAGTGCCGTATTTCTTCCTTCAGATTAAAACATTATAATATAAATCTGCTGTAGGAAAACTAAGAACAACTGTAAGACATTCAACGAATTTATAAATCCTACAAACTGAACTTAGTTTCAGACTGAGAGAAAGTAAAATAAGAAAACTTTCCTTTTATAATTATTATTTTTATTTATTACTTGTTTGTCCGATTTCACAGTGTAGTAGTTAGATCCTTTGTGTACCATGGTGGAGGTCTAAGGATTGATTCCCAGTGTTCTCGTAACTGCTTTGGGTTATTTTTAGTATTTTTATTACTACTAGTTATTTTAATTAAAAAAACTCCTATGTAAAGAAAATCCAGATTTGTGAAAAAGTCTTTGACAAAATCAATCCGTAAATAATTTGTGTTGTTTTATTTTATAAAGTTAAATAAATCAATTAATTTTTCTTCGTCTAACCCTTATTCGCACTCAATGGTGCATAAGCACTGCATCATATATAAACACAGTGTCATCTTGATCATTAACACATAGCAGTTATCTTACCAGTGCACTTAATTTGGCTGTTGCGGGACCGATGGCGTGGAATGATCTTCTACCAGTAGTTAGAAATAGTGAAGTGAGATGATTTTAGAAAAAAACTAAAAACCAATTTGTTTGGTTAATCATTCCCACTTTCTTTTTTTCCCCAAATTAATTATAGTAAAGCGCCCTTGAGGTAGAATTTTACCAAATTGGCGGTGTATAAATTATTCAAATTGATTATTTTTATTATTTTAACTTACTAATGGCTTTGTTTTAATACTTCTATCGTACCTACTAGACCAGGAGAAAACTAAGAGACTAAGAAGTTGATGGGGCATAATATGAAAAAAATATATAATGAAATCTGCCTTTAGATGAACCGATTTCTCAGATTTTTTTAATGATGCATTTTTTTAGACATTGCATTATTCGCCATAAAGATGAAAAATAAATGTATGTTAAATTAAAGGCATCTTCCGACGAAGCATCTATCGTTTTTATACGAAAGAAAATGGAAGTATGAGCATTTCAGGGCTTACGACCTGTCATTTGAGTAGCCCAAGTGATCACTTCACGTATTTATACCAATAATTTACTTATTATGGTTATTATTGTTTAGGGATTCTTTTTAAGGTAAGACATGATTTAGTTATAAATAAAAAAAAACATGTTTTTTACCACTTGAGTGTTAAATTGTTACGACTAGTTTCGGAAACTACAGATGCTTCCATCTACGCGTTTGAATATTAACTGTTTATAACAAACTAGTGCATTTTAATCTTCTTATTAATCATTTTTCACTTTGTGTTATTTTTTGAACCCTTATCCGCACCCCAATGGTGCGTAGGGCACTGTGTCATATAAACGCAGTGTTATCTTGATCGTTTACACATGAAGGAAAGATGATCAGCCCTCCGCTTCAGGTACCAGTCCATGGTAATATTGAATAAATATTACAGTGAAAAAATCACTCATATTTATTTTACCCCCCTTGGGAATCGAACCCGGGACCTGCTGACCATTACACTACGGAGGCGGACTTTCTTGTGTTATACCACTTAAAAACTAACGAAGAAAAATGTATAACGTTAATTTAAAGTTTTTTTGTATGTTAAAAGCATCGTTAATACCATGGTATTTGGTGGTAAGTGTATAGTAATAAAACTCGCTTCTTATTATTTATCGTACAACTTTGTGTAAAACCACTTAAATACTGTTGAGAGAAATGGTTTTCTGACTCGGAATGTATTAAATACGTATTAATTAGTGGTAAATGCAGTTGAAATGCGATCTCTCAGAAGAATGTGCGACAAAATGATGTATGATAGATGTGCGAATAGTGAAATAAGGAAGGAACGCAAAGCTGAGATAAGCATTTTCGATAAAATTAAGAAAGGTGTGTTGAGATAGTTTGGACATGTAGGACGAATGTGTGAGAAAAGAACGATAAAACAAATTAATGAGGCGAATGTTTGTGGGAAAAGAAGCAGAGGAAGACCGAGAAAAACATGGCACGATCAGGTATGCCAAATACTTGAAAGTGGTCAGGTTAGGAGTCGTAACAATCGGCGGGTATGTATGAAGAAATGCATGAACGTGGAAGAGGCGAAGAATGTTTGCAAAAACAGAGTGGTGTGGCGCTCTATTCTCTCTGCCTACGTGAAGCGGCGTGATGGTTAGTTAGTTAGTTAGTTTTTAATTAGTGGTATTTACCAAGTAAAACTTAAATTATACATGGATAAATATTTCCAGAAAACGACTGCCAAATCAATATATGAAAGTGTTAAACGTACTCTAATAGCTCATTTTCACAACATCTCACTATCGAGAATTCAATATATCGATAAAATAAGCCACACGAGATCCCATCTCTTGAGCTCGTCCGCAAACATAAATGGATACCCGCATTGAAAGTATTTTGCGCTGTCTAAAGAAATAAAAGACGGCATCCGTCGTATTTAGGGAGATGATGACCTTAATGATACAACATAGGGGTTGAAATGTTGACGCAGAGCCTTTGTTTGATAACCCCTAGAGGCCTCGACGCGTCCAGTTCTGACGTGATGGGATTTGTAACGGTCGCATTTGAAACACATACATGTTTTTTAGTTTTTTTTTTTTTACAAAATTTGATGTCGGTTTTCCATAAATATTTATCATCGTCCGCATTCCAGTTATCCTCACTCAAGGATCACGTATCATGCTTATTGTTGTATATATATATTATTTCAAATTCTCATAAATTACTCTTTTTTTTGTGAAACTTTGTGGCACATTTTGAGAATTCTACACAATAAAATTCAAACAAGGTTTTAGGCCAGTTTTAATTTTAATACTTTTCTTAAAACCGTTTTCAACGTCTTCCTTAGGGATATATATCGCTTACTCCTTTCAAGAACGTCATAAATCAAAAAACTTTATTTTTCAGGAGAACGTTTTAAAAGTTTAAAAATATAATATGATGTATTAAAAATAAATATCAAGCCACTTATTGAACTTTTTACTGTGCAACAGATCTTTTTAGGTAAAACCTGAAGGTTTTTTTCTCCATTTAAAAAATATTAAGTATATTTAAAAAAATAATAAAACAATACCTTTTCTTCAAAATGCAAAAACAACACTTTTTGCCTTGTAGTGGGTAAATATTAACTAAAAAATACGCCTCTTTTGCTGCGATAAAGTACATTTTATGGGCATTCCGAAAACATGCACAACTGAAAATTGTCGATTTTTGATTTATGACGTTCTTGAAAGGAGTGAGCGATATGTGCATATCTATTTTCTGAAGATGACAAGGAGATTGTAGAAAAAGGTTAAATAAAAAAAAAAACAAAAAAGAAATGGCTTTAAAAGAAAGCTTTAGTTTTATTTTACAAAGTTTGGTAAATATATTGAATTTTATTAAAATTAAACACTTGAATATACCACTTTAATGAGTTTTATTTATAGTAACGACTAGTTTCGAAAACGACAGACACAAATAAAGGTAAAGTCATGAATAATTTAGAAAATATAGAAATACGTAAAAATTTAAATTCAGATAAAACATTAATTAATTATATACTATTTCAAAATACGTCTACGCTACCTTTAACAAAAATCTTGTTCCTCAACCCCCCTCCCTATATTTATTAACCTATATTTACACCTAAATATATTTTTGTTCGTTAGTTTTAATTTGTACCAGAAGATGAAAACATCTGTCGTTTTCGAAACTAGTCGTAAATATAAATAAAATTCATTAAAGTGGTATTTCCAGTGTTTAATTTTAATAAAATAACCATGTCATTCCACAAAGTTATTGCCAAATCAATAAATAATATAATATATTGAATTGTTTTTTTAAAAAATATATAGAGTTGTCATTTAAAAAAATTACATCAGAGTATAGCGTTCATCATCGGTAGTTAGTAATAAATAAGTTATTTAAAATAAAATGAATATTTAAAAATTTTATGGCATTTATTGGTGAAACTGCATTTAACATAATAAAATAATATTTTTTTAGGGTACCTTTAATTTTTCAATAAAAAAATATCCACGAATATTTTTTAAAATTCCTATAAAAATTCAATAAAATATAACACATATATTGTTTATATCTTCTTCTTCAAACCCTTATCCGCACCCCCATGGTGCATAGGGCACTGCATCATATAAACACAGTGTTATCTCGATCGTTAACACATGAAGGAAAGGTGATCAGCCCACCACTTCAGGTTATTTTCAGTCCAGTGTTATTTTGAATAAATATAAGAGTGAAAAATCACTTATTTCATTTATATAATATCTTAAAATACTTACATATTATTATATCATGTTTTTCTCTCTAAAACCCTGTTCCCTTTGTAAGATTCATGCTAATATAGTGTTGGAACCGCAAACGCCCACGAAAGGATAAAGACTTTTCCGGCTCGTTAAATTTTCCATTATTAGGGGTTGAATCAACCTTTGAGTTATTTATAATTAAGATAACTTTACGTAATTTATAAATCAGATACTCGTTCATTGTATTTGAGTTTTGTACTGACATTTCTCGGTTGAACTGCATTATATAATAAAATAATAAAATATAATAAATAAATATAATTAAATAACAGCTTTGTAGTGTTTCCACATATATTTTGTTGAACCCATTAACCGGATTTCGTCGTTACTGACATTATCAGACTGGTGTGACGCTAGAAAAAATTATATATTCTATAATGCAACTATGAATTGTATAATATATGTTATATATAACAAGGCAGGGATTGATAACCATGATTTAATATAATTTTTCTGATAAATGAGTTGAAATTGCGCTATTATATCCGTTGCTTTTTGCTATTAGTGTAATTGTATTTAATTCACGATTATAATTCAGAAACTCAAATTTTAATTGTGAATTAAATAGAATTAAATTTGTAGTAGCTAAATACGCCAACTATTACACTACGGAGGCGGACAATTTTTTTTTCAAATAAAATAAAGAGTTTCCTTAATGTTTTCGCAGATACTTTGTGGCACATTTTATAAACTTTATAAAATTAAACAACTTTATTTTAATCCTTTTTTTTGTATTTTATTGTAAGTACACTTTAACCAACCGGTTTCAACAAGAACCTTGTCATCATCAGGGTTTTTTCAATTCTAAAAAATTAAAATACTTAGGTTTTTTAAAATATTGAGGGTTTTTTTAAAGTTTATTTAAAGGGTGTAATTTACACACACGTTAACCCTTAAATTCTATGATATCATTCTAATGGGTAAGATAGGTTTACGAATGTTAATGAATCTTATTGATATAGCCTGTTTCAATAATGGTCTAAAAAATCATATCATGCATATATAAATCACCAGTCTGATGATATCGGTAGCGATGAAACCCTGTCACTGGTCGAAAGAAATATATTTGTCTAAATGTAAATGGTTGTTATTTTTACTTATTTATTTTTGTACGAAAATGTAAATAATATTAGTATTTAACCATTCACTGAGATTTTTATGTCTACCGGTTTCAAGACGTACCCTTTTCATCGTCAGGACAATCGCTATTACAGCATGCAAACAATACCACCCTTCACCACCATAGCACACACTTAAAACTACTCAAAATGTTTAACACATGCGATTTTCGGTCGACCCGAAGACCAACATGCCCTAAAGTTTTCACCACAGACATGCATTACGAGCCGAGGTTAAACATGTTATTAAATGATAAAATTATAAAAAATTCAGCTCCACCAAGAAATGTCAGTACAAAACTTAATACTAATATATTAATGTATCATCCGTAATGTGAATAATCCAGTGTGTGATAAAATCAATACAAAAAAATGGCGATAAATTTTTTTGTTAAAATAATCCGTCTATCACAATTTAAAACGTCTTAAAAAGAGCCTCCGTTGTATGTCCATGTTTGGTAAATAAAAATACATTTTTCATTTTTGGTAATAAACTTTTATGGTATGACATTTATACGAGATTGTGTGCGTGTTTCGAATAACCACTGTTAGACTTTGAATACGATAAAATATCTGTTTTCACGATAGGTAAGATTTCGATATTAATATTAACGTATTTTTCATAGTTCTATAAGAATCTATGGTCACATACTTACGTGTCGTAGTGCTCGTATGGTATTTTTACCGCCAGCAAAGTAATATGGATGAAAGTGAATTGAGCTAAACGATTTTTCTTCAGTAATCGCCGAAATGGTATTCTTGGTAGTAAATCCTGATTTATCATTGTTATTTATATTGATTTTATTTATTTATTCGGATTGTATTCAATTTATTTATTTATTGTGACAGTTTCACATTCCGAGGTCGTTATTAAATGTAATATGATTTTTTTAAGGAATTCTAAAATTTACGCAGTTTTAGCGTACTCTGGCGTGATTTTATTAATGGTATTGATAAGTTTAGAGTGTTTTTCATGATAATGACAGAGATAATCCGAATATATATATAAATATATGTATATAAATATATATATATATATATATATATATATATATATATATATATATATATATATATATATATATATATATATATATATATATATATATATATATATATATATATATATATATATATATATATATATATATATATATATATATATATATATATATATATATATATATATATATATATATATATATATATATATATATATATATATATATATATATATATATATATATATATATATATATATATATATATATATATATATATATATATATATATATATATATATATATATATATATATATATATATATATAAATATACATATGGTGGCTGTCGTAACAGGTAGGAATAATAATGTAAAAACAAACGTGGTATTTTTTTTTACTTTGCATAGTTTAAAAAAAATGTGTCATAAAGTATAAGCAAAACATGCAATGGTTATTTTTTTAATTGTTTCGGCATTTACTTTGTGGTAAGACATTTAAATATTTCAAAGAAAAAACTTGTTTATTTACCACTTGAGTTTATTTTTGTGACAACTAGTTTCGAAAGCAAAGCTTTCATCTTCAGTTTAAATTTAGACGTGAAGATGGAAGCTTAGCTTCTGAAACTAGTCATCACAAAAATAAACTAAAGCGGTAAAAAAAACAAATGTTTTATTTAATAATATCATTCAATAGTTTGCTGTTGTTTTTTATGAAAGGTTTAATTTTTTATAGTTAATATATCCTATTTTTTTATATTCGTAGAGAAGCTATTTCATTCACTCTCATAAATTAAAATTATTACACCTTGTTCCATATAAAGGTCAAATTATGAATTATCTTGAAAATTTAGAAATCCAAAAAAATCTGAATTCTAATAATAATTTATTAAATAATATATTGTTTCAAAATCCTTCACCATTGCTTTCCATTTTTCCTTTGTTTTCAAACTCCATCCCTTGACTAACCCCTTCCCCTTACTTTCCCCTCTCCTTATTTATAGAACAATTTTATATTTTATATTTTAGTTACTATACAGACTTGAACGATGGAAGTTTAACTTCTGAAATATGTAGTCTATAATAAAACTCAAGTGGTAAAAAACGAAGTGTTTTCTTTAATCATTGTAAGCTATTTAAATATTATAATTTATAATTTTATTGAAAAATACTTTATTTGAATTTCACAATTATCATGATTTTTAATTTTCCACCATGGATTTTGATACACCCACTGCTCGTAAGATAAGGGAGAGATAAGGTCGTGGATAGTAAGCCCTTAAATCACGACTGATAACTATTCCAGTCATGTAGGGATACTAGCGACGATGTGTATTTGACAAAAATTCTGTACACGCTGCACATAACTCACACTGTGTTTATACGAGACTCCAAAGTAAAACTGAATAAGTCATCTTTGAAATTGAATTGAAAAATTATATTTTTAGAAAAAACAACTTGAATTTTTTTCCGTTTTTATTTTATTCGACCAGTGACCAGCTTTCTTCGTTACCGACATCATCAGACTAATTAAATATTTATATTTTTTGACATCCAGTAGTTTCACAAATAAATGTCTATGAAGAAGTTAGATTTTATATACAATATAAACATGGCATTTCTAACATACTGTACTTATAACAAATAACATATTGGTTTATTCGTACTATGATGTATTATATTACATATAAGATAGCCACTCGACTGCGAATCTATTGTTCCGGCTTCCAATCCCGCCAATTTAAATTTTATTAGTTCATGTTCATTTATTTTGTCAGTATCAATCACAATTTTTTATAAACCTTGAAAATCGTTTGAAAACGTTTACTGAAAAAAAAAGTTTCAAATTCAATTCACGACTTTTCTCTTTGTTCCTCAAAGGCTTTGTGTGATATTTTTATTTTTGGCTCGTAACAGTAAATAATAACATAAATTTTTGACGTCCCATTTCTTTCAAAATAAATAAAATTGAGTCTACCTCGTTTTGCACAACTGAACACATTCATATATCGTAATGGGAAAACAGTAATATTGTCATTTAATACAAATGTAAACACATTTTTATCTTGATGGTGTTTTTAAATGAGAAATATACATGGTATTAGCATGAATTTGGTAAAAACCATCAAATTACAGAGAATTTTTGGTTGATTATCTTTGCTGATAGCGTAAAGCGTGAAATTAATTATTCAAATTAAAAATTTTCCCCTTTTTGAATTGTAACCTTGAATTTTATGTATTATACCAAAATACAACAATGTTTTTTTAAATAAATAAATCCAACTTGATAACTTTACATACGTGTAACATTCATTATTCTACCCATGATTCTATTTAATATATTTTATTTTATTTTATTTTATCAGAAGGAAAAACAACAGTTTCAATACATGAAAAAAAAAGAATACATAAAATCATGAATACCAATTACAGTTTTTCACATTTATGAATAGGAAAAGTAAGAATGAAAAAATCTATATATGTATATATATATATATATATATATATATATATATATATATATGTGTAAGCCCCGTAAATGCCCAGACTTCCATATTCTTCTTCATCTTTGATGAAATGTCAAAAAATAATATGAAAATAACTCCTGTAATTGGAGATAATCCAGATTTTGTGAACAAGTATTTGGACACACTCAAAATGTTGTAAATAAATTATCTGGTCAAATTATAAGCTTAATAATAAAAATGAAAATGGTATTTTCTGGCGTTTCTCATGTGTGTGATTATAATCCGGGATTCGGATCTCACATACTAATATAAGAGTTTCTGCTTAATAAAAAAGCTTCTTTACATCTCACCAATAGATGTCTCTAGTAAAGTTCTAGTGATTCAAGAACAAAGTTTCTAAATTGGTTCATATATATAGAACTTCGAAGAATTTGAGTAGTGTGGTTGTCAATAATGGGTAGAATTGGTGAATGTTACACGTGTGTAAAGTGATCACTCAAACCAGCCTATGACGGTCGTAAGCCCCGTAAATGCCCAGACTTCCATATTCTTCTTCATCTTTGATGAAATGTCAAAAAATAATATGAAAATAACTCCTGTAATTGGAGATAATCCAGATTTTGTGAACAAGTATTTGGACACACTCAAAATGTTGTATATATATATATATATATATATATATATATATATATATATATATATATATATATATATATATATATATATATATATATACATAAATAAGCTTATAATTTAACCAGTAATTTTATTCACGATTGAGTGTGAACAAATCCTTTTTAACAAATTTTGGTTACTCCTAATCTATTTGAGGTGTCAAAATGTAAAAATAACTCTCAAAATGTAAATAATGTTGACACGTTGAAAGTAAGTGGAGAAACCCGGATTCGTGATCAAGGATTTAAATACATCCAAAAATGTTATAGAATTCTAAGTAAATTAACCATGCAAAACTTTTTACTTTGAAACAATAGTGAAATAATGAACCTGCAATGTTCTGTATAATAATTCTGAGTAATTAAAAGATAAACGAAAATTTAAAAGAATCAGGACATCATGATGTCGCTACAGTCTTTCATTTCAAAAGCGCTCTATCGTATAATAGTATCTCTCTTCCGTGTAAACAAAACGTTTTGTCTGTTAGGGAAAGGACCATTTTGTATATTTTCCATTCTTTTGTATTTGGAATTAAAAGATAAAGGTATAGGGATGAAAAATCGATTAGTTCGTAAAACACCTTAAATATTTTTTTAAAAATCTTTCTTAAGTTTTCAGAATTTTAACCTGCTATTATTATCAATCTACCATCCTCTAATAATTTTTTTTCAACTAATTCACTGGCCAACAATGATTTTGTAACTGAAATTTTGATGACTGATTTGGACTGCGAAGGTAATCGTTCTTATTCAAAGTCTATATGGTGACAAGCTTGTATCACGTCAAGTTTTGATGTTACAGTCATATTATTGTTTGTGTGGACCCCATACGTGGAAACCGTAATAGTGGTTGGTATCTAGACATGTTTTATTTTAAGGTCTAAGGAATTTTAAAAAAAGTATTGATAATTATGGAGTAACAGTGGAAATATATTAACATATTAATATAGAATACGAAAGCATTATATGTTTATAAATATTTTTACATCAATAATAAGATAAACTTTAGTCAATATCAGAATTTAAAATATCCATAGCTAAAAAATCTGAAGTGATACATATTTTTTGCTTTCGTTTTTGAATTTAGCTATGCAAATTGCACAAAGATCTATTATTTTCATGCCAGTTACAAAATAAAAGTTGTAAATTGTTGGCCAGTGTTATTACATAATTAAACATAGATTTATGTTTTGTACTGACATTTTTTTTTTAAATATTTTATTTCATATAGTTACATTTATCAATATAATTTCTTTACAATTATACATGTGGCAAACTTATAATTTTTGTTCATTAATGGTTTTCGCAGATCCTTTGTGGCACATTTTATAAACTTTATAAAATAAAACAACTCTGTTTTAACCACTTTTTATTGGTACACTTTTTCCAACCGGTTTCGACAAGAACCTTGTCATCCACAAGGTTTATGTACCAATTCTAATTTTCAGTATTTTAGAATAAGTACATAAACCCTGAGGATGACAAGGTTCTTGTCGAAACTGGTTGAAAAAAATATACCAATAAAAAGTGATTAAAACAATGTGGTTTTATTTTATAAAGTTTATAATTTTAGTTTCGCTGTGCCTCTCCAAAAAAGAGACTGAGCTCTTGTGCTTGGAGAGAGACTAACACTCAAGGTTTTTTTTTTTTATTTGATTTATAGGCTAATAGTCTCTTAATTTTTTTAAAAAACATTTTCATATAATGGGCTTTAAATTTTTCTTAAGAATTTTGATATCTTCTAATTTTTTTTATATTTCTTTAGTGAGTTCTTGTCCGCTTCCGTATTGTTATGGTAAACGTGTTTACATAGAGGTCCCGGGTTCCATTCCCAGATGGGGGAGGAGTGAAAATAAATATTAGTGATTTTTACTGTAATATCTGTTTTATTTTACCCTGGACTGGACCCTAAAGCGCAGGAGTGATCAATTGTCCTTCATGTAAGTAACAATCAAGATAACATTGCGTCAATACGATGCAGAGATCCTGGTCAACCAAAGAACAAAAAAGTATTAAATTACTATTAGTTTGTTTGTTATCAAAGTTTAATTATTATTTATTTTAATTTATATATTTAAAAATTTGCAATTAAAATGAGTACGTATGTATGTAAATATTTACTATGATTAATGCGGTCCCAAAACTGTACGATATACAATCTGTCAGTTAATGAATGGTGCTGCTTTATTCATAGTAAATTTCGCCCATCGCGTATTTTGATATAAATTATTTATGAATTTGATTTGAATAACAATTTCGCGAATGAAAATTGCGAGAACTCGAGGTCTGAAATTTGAGCTGAAAAAATAACGTGTTTTCTGAAAAAAAGTTTCTTTATTCGATATATTGGATAAACACGAATATTGTTTTTAAATAGCATGTGTAAGACGGAGGATATCGTGAGGTGGGGACGACAACGAAGGCGATACTGGAATGACCATGTAAACAGAATGTCAGATGACAGACTTCCACGTACCGCCCTTCAAGAAATCCCTGAAGGACGCAGACCCCCAGGCAGACCTCGAAAAAGGTGGAAAGACAGCTGGGAGTCAACATCCAAGAGCTACAAGCGGAGGCACAAACAGATCTTTAGGATCTAGAAAAAGAAGAAGATGTTTTAAAAAAAATATGTTTTTGTATATTTTTTTAGTTTTATATTTTAACTACCTTGTATTTTAATATTTTTGAAATAACTATGAATTTGTGCTAGGGACAAACATGGTATTTGAAAAATGGTTTATTTTTCCTCAAACGACAGCGCCATCTGTCGAACCATAACAGCATCACATGATATACTGAAAATCGCTCATGGCGGACAACGTGCTTCTTGACAGCTGCTAAAGAATTGTAAACCCACAATGACAAAACATTTTACAAATTTATGTTTTCTTTTTTTTTATTTTCCACCCGAGCTATACATTTTACAAATATGTGGTTTCTCTCTTTTTTTCCAGTAGAGGCAGGAACTAGTTTAATTACTATTACAGTTTTGTTAAAATTCCACACTTTCCATGATTTATTTTAGCCATTTTTTATTAACAGTGAAATATTTAAGTTTATACAAAGCATTGTATAAATAAAGTCCAGAATGTTTTCCTTTTTTCTCAGTTTTCAACAGATTATTTTTCAGATGAATTGTTACACTCAACAGAACCGCGAATACTCAACGCAAATAAACTTTGTTCATAATCAAAACATACAAAATGCCGGAAAAATTTGGAAATTTATGGAAGTGGTAAAAATAACACAATTGATTCAGCAGTATAATTTTGTCAAAATAAAATATGGATCAAAAGCAAAATAAAAAAAAATGGTAAATGATCGAGAGTTAATTGTATGTAAATTGTAAAAAAATTTATATTCTTAATTTTCTCTCTCTTTTTTGTGTGTATATTAGGTAAAAAAGGACAAAAACAATAAAAATATTTGTAAAATTATTACACGTTGTACCAAAAAAAGGCCAAATTATGAATTATTTAGAAAATGTAGAAATCCAAAAAACCTAAATTTTAATAAATATGTATTAAATAATTGCGCTTCAGGAACCAGTCCAGGGTAATGTTAAATAAATATTACAGTGTAAAATCACTAATATTTAATTTCACCCCCCCCTGGGAATCGAGCCCGGGACCTCCAGCACGGTAGCTAAACACGCTGATCATTACACCATGGAGGCGGACTTATATGATTGTTGCTTATAATAAAGCAAGGAAATTGTGAAGCACTCCTGCGCTTCAGGGACTATTCCAGGATAATATAAAATAAATATTAGTGTAAAATCAGGAATATTTATATTCACCCCCCCTCCCTTTGAATCGAACCCGGGACCTCAAGCTAACCAGTACATGGGTAAAGTGATCACTTAAACCAGCCTGCGATTGTCGTAAACCCTGTAAATGCCTAGATATCCGTATTCTTCTTCATTTAAGTTAAAATGCCCAAAAAATTGGATTTTTAACAAATCATTTTTGTGAAGTTATATTTTTTTTAAATATTTTGAGAAAATAGCGATGAATAAGGTAAAAATTTCATCAATCAATTTAAGGTTAAATTTTCCCTAAATTAATATAACCGTTAGTAATATGACGCCATCGGCTTATTTGTGAAAGGATTAATTCCTCTCTGCTAGTTATTTAAGTAAGTCCTTAGAGAAAGGATTTGGAACTTAGGTAAGAACTTAACAATATGGTTACAACTCAATTTCACACCCTTTGAATAAGGGTTGATAAAAATATTTTAAAATATATTACAATTTTTTTGTTTACATTCTACTTTTTTATTTATTTATTTAAACTTCATACACAGAAAAGAAATAAAGCATTTGCTGGCTTATTGCTAAAAAGCATTTTTTTCCAGCCAACCAAAAACAGACTAGTAATATTCGTCGAAACGTTTGATACCATATATCGTAGTCGTACAGGAGAAGGTGAGCAACTAACAAAACGTAAAATGTTCAGGAGGGCCATTTAGGTCACTTTTGCTTGGCAAGAAAATAAACATCAATGCAGTTAGACATTTTTAACAAGTCAAAATATTATACGTCCAAGATTAAAATCCGTTGGGATTTTTTCAGGGTAATATTAAGCTAGTAATTTATCAAATAGTCAATGATCACGATTTTGTAAAAAAATGCATTTGGTCACATTCTCCTGTATGACTACGATATAGCTGTTGCAATCATAGGGTAGATAGTACTTGAATATAAAAAAATCATAAATTATAAATTTATGATAAAAAGGAAGGCAAAATAATAAGTTTTAGGAAAGGAGGTAGAGGGAAAAACTAAGATAAGGTTTAATAGCACTTTTGAGTTTTTTTAATTTAAACACGATAGATTCACATTTTGACATTTTAACAAAGATGGAAAAAAAAAGAAATCTAAGTATTTACAGGGCTTATGACCTGTCATGGGTTGGTTTATGTGACCACTTTACATACATGGAACATTCACCATTCTACCCATGATTGACAACCACACTACTCAAATTTTCAGAACTTCTACATACATTTATTAATATTTTTTGATAAATCTCATGACACATTACATATCAGTTCACAACAGCCATCAACGTTGGATTAAGAGAAGCTTTTTTTAAGTAGAGACCCTTTTATTTGTATGCAAGATCTGAACTCCCGAATATTTTTACATACTGGAAAACGCCTTAAAACATGAGTTTCAATTTCTTTAATGTAACCCATAATTTGTGCAGTTGTTTTTATTTACAATATTTTGAGTGCGTCCAAATATTTGTTCAAAAAATCTGGATTATCTTCAATTACAGGAGTTATTTTCACATTATTTTTTGACATCTCATCAAAGATGAAGAAGAATATGGAAGTCTGGGCATTTACGGGGCTGACGACCGTCATAGGCTGGTTTAAGTGATCACTTTACACACGTGTAACATTCACCAATTCTACCCATTATTGACAACCACAGAACTCAAATTCTTGGAAGTTCTATAAATATGAACCAATTTAGAAACCTTGTTCTTGAATTACTAAAACTTCACTAGAGACATCTATTCACAACATTTTGAGTGTGGCCAAATACTTTTCTCGAATCTCGGATTTCTCCACTCATCGCAACATAAATTAAAAAGCCCATGACCTGTAAAAACCCATACATTCATATTCTTTTATTCGTCAAAATGTCAAAATATCTAATAAGAGGGGAAAACCCAATTTTGTATTTGCACACACTAAAAATATTGTAGGTAATCAAATACATTACTGCACCCTCCGTTGTCCTTTTGTGAAAATTTATCCAACTGTTTATAATTTTTTAAGGGCTGATAAGTTTGTATTGAAAAAGGTCCATTGTTAAGAAGAAATGTTAAGAAAAGACGTCAGTAAGATATCCTTAAAAAAAGATTTGATAAAATTTTCAAGATAAGAATGTACGATACAAAAGACAAATTGGTAATTTAATCTCCTGACTTAAAATTGAGAATCTGCCCAGACTCTTTTAAAGGTTGGGTGAGTATTATTTCTTTGAAATCGGGTCACAAATGTATGTATATATATATATATATATATACATACATTTGTGACCCGATTTCAAAGAAATAATACTCACCCAACCTTTATAAGATAATATATATATATATATATATATATATATATATATATATATATATATATATATATATATATATATATATATATATATATATATATATATATATATATATATATATATATATATATATATATATATATATATATATATATATATATATATATATATATATATATATATATATATGTATATATATATGTATCTCTTCTGTCTCTTGAAATGCTACATTTTCAGCTTTCAGGAAATTTCACATCTGAAAGTGTTCTTCTCTTTGTGATGTTGAGTACTCTCTATTCAAACACCGATATTCGGATCTTTAACAAAACGAATTACCCTTGTTCAGGTAGGCAACATCAGTTGGCCCTCCCTTTATAGGGTGGCCAATCTAAGAGAGCTTTTACCATCGGAGCTTTTAACGTTATTGATGGAAGTGTACCATTTTGTTTGTTTTATTTCTAGTTTAAAAAAATTCACATTTTTCGATTCAGAAGGAACACAGACTCTATTTTTATGATTATTTACTAAATATAATTAAAAAACGGTATTCTTTTCTTCTTCTTCTTCATGAGTCGGTAGCTGCTTGCAGACAGTACTTAAATAAAACTTGTATGATATTTACTAAGTAAAACTTACGTTTTATTTATTGTTTCGGCATTCACTTTGTGGTGGTAAGATACGATGAAATTGTGAATGAAAACACTTGACTTTTTCCACTTGAGTTATGTTTATTTCAATCTATTTCACCGCCAAGTTTCATTTTAAGTTAAAGTGAAACGCAAAATAAAAATAGAAAGATTTTACTAAAATTGGTTTTCGAATCAATTAGTGAAATTATTAAAGCCAGAATGGTTAAAAAAGGCAAAATGTGTCGGAAGTTAATGAAAAATTATATCTATTTTATTTATCTTTTCGACATTAACTTTGTGAAATGAAATGTTGATTATTTAAAAAAAAAATAACACCTATTTTAGAAGTGGTTGAGTTTTACTTTTTTACACACGACTAGTTTCGAGAACTTCAGTTGTTTTCATGGACAGGTGATTACAAAAACAAATGAGTAAAAAATCAGGTTAATACAGAGATGGGTGGGGTGATAAATTAAGTAGGGTGGGTTACGGGGCGGTTTCTTTTGTAATGGGAACAAAGATAATAACGGTGACGTATGTTTTTTATTTATTGTTTCGGCATTTCAATTCGATTCCATTCAATTTCTAAAGGTGTAGAAGAATCCCGCTCTGGTAAACTTCTTCAGACACATCTAACAGATCAATATCCAATGAGATATTGTTCAACATAGTGGTAGCTCTTCCTACAGGCATAACCATCGGCAGGTTGGTTCTGTGTATAGGAATGTGAAACCATCTTTGTCGACGCTGTCTTAGGTAACTATCGGGAACATACAGATCAATGTTCTGGATAATTTCAGGATTATCGATCATACAGCGCAACAATCGATAAAAATGCGTAATCAAATACACCATGATATTTACTTTGTGGTAACACATGACACGATTAAATTATTAAAGAAAATTCTTGTTTTTTTACCATTTGAGTTTATTTGATGACTAGTTTCGGAAACTAAGCTAAATGCAAACTTATATCCAGACCTGAAGATGAAAGCTTAACTTCCGAAACTAGTCGTCAAATAAACTCAAGTGGTAAAAAAACAACGGGGTTTTTTAACAAATTTATGTTTTATCAGAATTTTAACTATTTAAACTAAATAAGTGGTATTATACAAGTATAAGTTTATTTTAAAATAATGATGAAGAAGAAGATTATGTTAATCTTTTCACGGTAAGCTCCCTTGACATCGTGTCTGGAATAATTTGGTACCCAATTTCCAGGACTCGAAAATTCTTGGATCCTATAAATCTCTTTACCTAAGACATCAAGTGACATTTGATTGATTTGTTCCAACAAGATATATTGAGCTTTCTCTCCAAAGCTCTGTATCAATTCCCCAATGTTATAATAAATTGATATACAGAGAATTTTTACGTATATATTTAAAGAACCCCTAAAAAAACTTGTATCTTCATTATGTCAGGGGTGTTTAAATCTTATTTTTAAACGAAGTCTTGTGGGGATTGTCTTTTTAATAAAAGATCTATTATTTGATTTCAAATAATACGAGAAAAAGATTGTTCGAGTGATTTTTTTCTGATCTGAGTGATCTAAGGATATTATGGAGGCGTAGTTGAGTAGACGATTGACGGCGAAGCTAGCGTATCGGGTTCGATTCCCACCAATTGAAAAACAATTTTAAAAAATATTTATTTTCAATTGGTCTGGGTGCAAGTGATGTATTTTTCACTTCTACCTTATCTATCCTTACTATCCAAACTGCAAACAAGCCTCTAAAAGTAGAGGCTTTGTGGGTTATAACTTAAAAATATAAATACTATCAAATAAAAGACAGTGGAAATTAACATTAAAAATAAAAATTTATATAAAACATTCGATTAATGAACTTAGTGTTTATTATGGTTAATTCTTTTTATAAATAAAAATATCAAACAGGTGTTTTAATCCATATATTAAACATACATACATTTTTGAGGTAATTTTTTTGAAAATAAATTTTGATATTAAAGATTCAGATTTGCATTAACTCAAATGAAACAACCATAACGCGGTTTCTCCGCGGGGGCAGGCAGAGAAAGATCTAGGAAAACTTGTGAAGATCAAGTACTTGAAAGTGGTCAAGTCAGAGGTTGGAATAATAGACGGGTATCTATGAGGGTACATGAATGTAGAAGAAGTGGAGAACATTTGCAAAGATGGAATAGTGTCATATTCTATTCTCTTTGCCTACCCCTGCGGAAAAGCTATGGAAGCTCGTCTTAAGTTGAAATACCATAGTATTTTTTTCCCTATATTTATTATATATTATTTTTAGAAATGTTTTTTTGTACTTGTATTTTATTTGAAGCAGGAACTATAATTACATTAAATATTTTTATCTCTTCCCAGAATTTTTCGTTAAAAAATAATGAATACGTACTACGTTTTTCGTTGTTTTTTCAGATAAGCTAACACTCACGTGAAATATTTATTTTGATGATTTGATATTCCGAATATTGTAATAAGGGTGTGTTTAAATTTATTCAAAAACGTGAGGTTGGCTTCTCGAGTCTATTTTCGGTTCACATTACAAAAACAATTCCACTTTTCTCTTTCTCAACCCTTAATTCACACACCCTTTAATTTGTATGATAATTTAATATTTGTTCAACGAAAATCCGCCTCGTTTTATGCTGAATTTATACATATGTTATGAATGTGAGAATTATGAATGAAAATACATATCGCTCACTCCTTTCAACAACGTCATATATAAAAATACCTTGATTTTTCAGGAGATCGTTTTTAAAGTTTTAAAATATATTGAAATGTATTTAAAATAAATATCAAGCCACTTATTGAACTTTTTAATATGCAACAGATCTTTTAGATAAAACCTGAATGTTTTATCTCCATTTGAAAAATATTTAGTATATTTATAAAAATAATTAAACAATACCTTTTCTTCGAAACGCAAAATCAACACTTTCTGCCCTATAGCGGGTAAATTTTAAGGTAAAAATATGCCACTTTTGCTGGAATATAGTACATTTTATGGGCATTTCAAAAACACGCACAATTGAAGATTGTCGATTTTTTGTATATGACGTTGTTGAAAGGAGTGAGTGATATATTTAACAAGAGATGATTTCTTAGTAAATAATAAGACACAAAAGACTAATTTTGAGTGTTTAAATACATATAATACTGTTCATTTTTTTAATATTGACAACACAAAAATTTGGACACACAGAAAATGTTGTTAAAAAGATTATTGGTTAAATTAAAAGCTGGATAAAAAATTGAAAACCATGTTTCCATGCGTCTCCTAGTATTTAAAATAATTCGGAAAGAATCTTACTTACATGTGAGGAGATGCATGAATTCAGAAGCATTTTATTTTCTCTGCATACCTCTTTGGATAAGCGGTAAGATGGTTAGCCATTTAGCATCAAATTCACGTTAGACAAGTCTGGTTTCAACCTACACAATCACGCTATGGAGATGGGCTTCTTATTTACATAATTAAAAAAATCTTATTAAAAAATACATTTTCTTATCACAAAATTTGATAATTCCACCCTTACACAATATTTTTTCCTAAAATCTTAAATGAAATCGGAGTAACAGCAATTTGACAATAATACAACTTTTTTGTTAACGTTTAAACCTTGTTTCGCTGTTATTTAAGCGCTTTCATTGTTTTCCTCCTCTCTAGGTGATTAATCTTGCTGGGAATCTTTTTTACTGCATTTTATGACCGCCTCTCGACTTTTGATGCTTACCACATTCAAACATCGCTGTATAAACAAAGCAAAAAACGTTTACAGCCCACGATTTAATACGCGGTGTGTCAAAAGTTCAAAAATGTTAGATAAATGTGTAGATAAACTGCATCAGATCATGTGTAGAAAACATGATTTTTATGATGAGTCCCTCGACTTAATGTAATACCCTCTGCCTTAATAAACATAAAAAGCATTTAATTTTTAGCAGTGTCCTATACACCATTGCACGCAAATAAGTGTAAGAAGAAAGAAATCAATTAAATACTTACATAAATTATATAACGGTATGATAGATAACCACACAACTCAAATTTTTGAAACTCCTAAACAACATTATTTTTTGTTATCTCATAAAAGATAAAGAAGAATTTGGAAATCTGGGCATTTACAGGGCTGACGACCGTCATAGGCTGATTTTAATGATCATTTTAGGCACGTGTCACATTCACCAATTCTACCCATTATTGACAACCACAATACTCAAATTCTTGGAAGTTCTTTATATTTATGTGAACCGAAAAAAAACCTTGTTCTTGAATCACTAGAACTTCACTAGAGACATCTATTGGTGAGATGAAAAGAAGCTTTTTATTGAGCAGAAACTCTTTTATTAGTATGTGAGGTCCGAATCCTGGATAATTACGCTTTTTATCCTAAATATCCTTTATCATTGTACCTACAAATAAAAGGGCCTTTGCTAAACAGAACTTTTTTTTATCTAACAAAGATGGCGTTGTTGTGAACTTATGGCTGTTGTGAATGTGCTGTGTCATCAAATTAATAATACATGAATGAGTACCAACAATTAAAGTAGTGTGCGAGTGTTTTTGCCTAGAATTTTCACTCATGAATTACATGAAATTATAGTAACTTTAAACATAAAGAGTAAATCCACTCACAAGTAGGCATAGGCTATGAAACTTATAAAGTTAAAGCCTGAGTAGGGACATGATAAATGGTGTTGCATAAGCCGTAGCTAGATTTCAGAGTCATTTGGACGTTAGATAATTAAAAAAAAAAAAAAAATTAAGTAGTACGGTTATCAATTATGGGTAGAACGATGAATGCTACACGCTTGTAAGGTGATTATTTAACCAAGCTATGATGGATCATAAAACACTTTAATAAGATAGACTTCCATAATCTTTTTCATCTATGTTGATTTATCAAAATTTGAAAAAAAAAACTTATTTAATTTTAATACCAGAATAAAAGAACACATACGATGTCTAAACAATAATAACTTCTCCGAATTTGCCAATCACCTCATAGAATCAAATCACGTCTTCAAAAAAGACACGGGAGTAAAAATATTAAACACTAATAATAAAGGGTTAAAACTAAATAATATGGAGATTTTTTATATAAGCAAAGCACTTAAAAATAATATTCCTCTAATTAACAACCAAATAAATTTTACATATAGTCCATTGTTTGATTCGACATCCGTTAAACACGATTTGTCAATATCCAATTCGAACCCCGCCCACTCCTTTCATCCTACAAGTTGATTCGATTATAGGTCTAATTTTAATGTACGTTTAACCTCGGCTCGTAACGCATGTCTGTATTGAAAACTATAGTGCATGTTGGTCTTCGGGTCGACCAAAAATCGCATGTGTTAGACATTTTGTGTAGTTTTGAGTGTGTAAATGGTGCTATGGTGGTGAAGGGTAGTATTGTTTGCATGCTGTGTTAGTGATTGTCCTGACGAAGAGACGGGTACGTCTCGAAACCGGTAGACGTAAAAATCTCGGTGAGTGGTTATATACTAATTTTATTAAAATTTTTGTAAAAAAATAAATAAGTAAAAAAAAACTATTTATTTGGCTGAAAATTTCAGGACACCGCGTTTTTAAGAACAAGCAAAAAATACACAAACTTAGAGATACATGAAATTTTTACATGCCATTGGATTCCTTAGATAACAAGAGCCAGTTATGTTACAACAAGATTCTGTGAAATAAAAACACATTTTTTCATGCTCCCTTAGCGTTTGAATTTCTTCAAACATGAGTTGCTTAAATTTACACGTTTTGCGTGTAGTTTGTTTTGAAAATAGTAAAATCATTTACTCTGAAAGCATAAAAAGTCACAGAGGGTGCCATTCATTTTGTTTTTATAAATTCGAAAAAGCTCAAATGCATACAGCGATCAATGGAAAAATCTATGCTTAATAAAAGCGATAGATTTACAATTTTGTTTTACTTGATAAAAAACACTTTTTATTTAAATCTATTATGTCACATGTTTCGATGTTTGATATATTGTATATGGTGTTTAAAAATTATATGGAATACATAAACACACGTGTCACAAAAGATTTTAAGAAAAAATAGTATCAACAAATAATAATAAATTAATAAAACCCTTACCGCACCCAATGGTGCATAGGGCACTGCTTCATATGAACGCAGTGTTATCTCGATCGATTACACATGAAGGAAAGGTGATCAGCCCTCCACTTCGGGTACCAGTCCAGTGTAATATTGAATAAATATTGGAGTTAAAAAATCACTTATATTTATTTGACCCCCCCTGGGAATCAAACCCGGGACCTCCAGAGTGGTCGTCGAGCGCGCTGACCATTACACTACGGAGGCGGACATTTGGTTACGGAAAAGCGTTGGGAAAAATAGACAAGAATAATAAAAAAAGCATGTGTATTATATTTTTAAGATAATAATATTATATTCATATATAGAAATTTATCATTGTCTTCCATTTACATTTTTGTCATTGGTATTCCATTATTTATGCTTGTCAAATAAATAACTCTGGTTTCAAGCTTGGATTTTCCCTTTTATACGATAACTTTTTCCAATAAGCCATTTTCAAAAATAAAAACCGCTTACTCCGGCAGTTAGCCAACAGCAAGGTTGATACTTTTTTTGCTTTGTATCTGAAACTGATTGAAAGCTCGGGTGGTATTTTAGTAATCCATCAATGGTTGGAACGTTTAGGGCTGTCACAAAAAGTTTTGGGAAATAATTAAGCGAGCTTTCTGTGATATTTTTAACCCTCGATTTTTGGGAATAATTTCAATAACTAACTTAATTTACGCCAAACCGCTTTACCGCAGGGGTAGGCAGAGAGAATGTTACACCACACCATTCTGTATGTTTTTAAAGCTCTTCTCTTGTACATTCACACATCTCATACATACACGCCGATTATAAAGACTCCTGACTTGAACGCTTTCAAGTTTTTGACACACTTTATCATTCTTAGTTTTTTTCGGTCTTCTTTTGTTCTTGTTTCCTATTACATTTACGCTGTAAATATATTTTATTCATTGGTTCCACAAGTTTAAATCATCTTTACACACCTCTTATTAAAAATACTTATCTCAGCTTAATATTCCTCCTTATTTTTCCATTCAAAAATCGCTATTGATCCGCACATTCTATTGAAATCAATAATCAAGGTAACCTTTATTTTATTTAATTTTTTGCTTTAAAAATGTCTGTATTATTTTTTGATTCAGCATTAAGTTTATGGTATGAAATGTTGATAATTAAAAAAAAAGTCTTGTTTAACTGTAGTTTTCAAAACTAGTCGTGTGTAATGAAATAAACCTCAAAAAGTGTTTAATGAAGAACATTTTAACGGTGTCCAAAATACTAAGGACCTCAGATACAAATAAAAGAGTTTCTGCTCAATAAAAAAAGCTTCTTTGCCTCACCAACAGATGTTACAAGTGCAACTTCTAGTTATTCTTGTACAATGTTTCGAAAATTGGATCATATATATAGAACTTCCAAGAATTTGAGTAGTGTGGTTGTCAATCATGGGTAGATTTGTTGAATGTTACACGTGTGTAAAGTGATCGCTTACCAGCCTTTAACGGTCGTGAGCCCCGTAAATGCTCAAACTTCCATAGTATTCTTTATCTTTGTTGAGATGTCAAAAAATAACATACAATCAAAAAAGTTTTTTGTGAATTTTTCGCGCTTAATTAGACTGTTTTATCATACTATTTTAATTTTGCTTTTAGCATTAACGCATCAGTTCTAAAACAGATAAGCCTCACACAATCTTTAAATAGCCGTTTTAAACGTGCAATCATTTTCAGCTTAGTAAAAACTGCACCTGCTGCATTGCATAAATTCAGTGTAAGTTAAAATGTATTCTCTCTAAATGCATTTTTCCATTACTTACTGCGTCCGATTCTCGCTACTATTATCACAATTGCTGTGTGAATTACAAAAAAAAAAACATTTATCAGGCTTCGTTAATATGCGAGCTGAAAAAGTGGTATGTGGATACGTTTTATTAAGCTATTACTTGGAAATTTATTTCACATGGAAATTTACGTTTAAACAATTGTTTTTTTGTTGATGAGAATTGCATTAATTATTTACCTTGCTTATTATGTACAAGGTATATAGATCATTTAGTGGATTTTTGTTTCTTCTAACTAATTAAATATGTTTTTATTTGAATCTGTGTTGGGAACAGGAGGGATAATCTAGTGTGGGCCAATCAGGAACATTTCAGCATTTGCTCATTACTGGGAGGAAACCACGTTGTACTCCTCAGGAGAAGGCGGACTATTGACTGTCGTCAACAGGCCTTCCGTTCCTCTAGAAGGTTCGGCATTTTATGTCCTACTTTGGTTTATGTGACTAATGTCCTTCACCATTTTAATCATGTATGATACCACCCCACGTTTTAATAATCCAGTTCGTCTGGATTTTAATTTATGTATATTTTATATTATTTTTATTTATTCCAAACCTTGAGGTAAATAAATAAAATAACATCATAACAATAGAAAATAACAATAATGATTCAGAGAAATTAAATTATTTCTTTAATGTTTTTCGCAGATATATTGTTACACATTTTATAAACTTTATAAAATAAAACAACTTTGTTTTAACCACTTTTTATTGGTACACTTTATCCAACCGGTTTCGACAAGAACCTTTTCATCATCAGGGTTTATGAACTAAATTCTAAAACATTGAAATACTCATAGTTAATTACCCTTCCCTTACCAAAAACTTCCACGTACTATGAAAATATGATTAAAAAATATGATTTAAAATACTCCTAATATGTTGTTTTGCGTTAACGTTGAATATGCCAACTCCTAATGACAACTTGTGGGCTAACTTAAATTATATTTAAATAAAATAAAAATATATATTTTGTGTATTAAAAGTATTGTGGTATGGTTACATAACACTCTCCTTATCATCAATTTCTCACTTTGTGTAATACCGCTTGAGAAAAACCTAATTTGTTATTACCGGTTTCTTAGCCATTATTCCATCATCAGGTCATTAAAATGAAATTGTTATGGTCTGACATTTTTAAAAAATAAAAATTTGAAAGAGAGAAAGAAGACAAACGAATCACAATGGGAATATTTTTAAAAGCGGACTAGAAGTATAATTAAGTTTTTTTTTTATTAAAAAAAAACATTAAACTTTGCTGTTTGCAGCCAGTTTCTACCCTCTACAGCATTTCCGTCGTCAGACCATCTTTTTAAGCATTTTCTTTTTAGTAATTATTTTTTAATTTTTTTAAATGCCAAACTCCATTTACCGAAATATTTTTCATATTACTTTTTGACATCTCATCAAAGACGAAGAAGAATATGGAAGTCTGGGTGACAAATTTAGAAACGTCTTGAATCACTAGATCTTCACTAGAGACATCTATTGGTGAGAAGAAAAGAAGGTTTTTATTGAAAAAACTATTTTATCTTTTCAAACCACGATATATTTTTATTGAAATCTTAAAATTAGTGACGCTACAACATCGCGTGACTGAATGAAGACGACCAGTCTCGTCTTATTTCAGGTTTTCCTGAAAACCGACATTTGCACGCCGCATTTAATTATTTAAAGTTCATTAATCCCCAGATAGGACTCTTTCACGTCCGCAAACAGCCCGACATGATTATTTTTCAGATAAAACGTAAATTGCTGGGCGTAATGCATACACAAAATAGGTATTTAGACCCAAATTGCCCGACACAGCCATGCTGCTGCGAAGCTCATATAGCCTTTAGATTCGCTCCCAAGAGGGAACATCTCGAACAGTGTCGGCTCAGGGAGATTGCGTGTTAAATCTGTACTGTAACCTTCAAGGAATATTTGCATACGGGGTCAATCTGACGACCCATTTTGACTCATTTTCTCAAATATCGTAGTCATACAGGAGAAAGTGACCAAGTGTTTTTTTTTACAAAAACGTGATCATTGACTATTTGATATCTTACTAGCTTAATATTGCCCTGAAAAAAATCCCAAAGGATTTTAAACTTGGAAGTAAAATATATTAATTTGTTAAAAACGACTAACTGCATTGATGTTTATTTTCTTGCCAAGCAAAAGTGACTTAAATGCCCCTCCTGAACATTTTACGTTTTGTTAGTTGGTCACTTTCTCCTGTACGACTACGATATGCTACTTCGCCGGGGACATAATAGTAGTTGTTTTTTTTTGGAAACTTTTATGAATGTATGTTAGATACTTTGATCTGCGAAAAACATTCAAGAAAAGTATGTTAGATACGAATACGATATGTTTTTATTTATTTGGTTAGCTTTTTAACTATTCAACACCATCCTTCCCTATAGCGCTAGGCACTGAAGGTAAAATGCCAAACGCATCCAAGTTTATTTTTTTATTTTTTCATTGCTGCTTTATACAACAGATGGCCCTGCCATTGAGGTAAAAAAAACTGTTAAAAAAACGTTTTTTTGTCCGACGTAAAAATACCCGTTACCACTCTTACCTGTATCCCTAGGCACAGAGGATAGAGCGCTAAACTCCTTCTTTTTTTTCTTTTTTTCAAGTTATTTCATACAACAGATGGTGCTGCCATTGAGGTAAAAAACTGTTAAACAAACATGTTTATTATCAAATTGTCAAAACACCCATCACAGGCATTTGAAACTCATGAATTATAGTAACTTTAAACATAAAAAGTAAATCCACATACGAGTAGGTATATCAGAGTAGATCATTGTGTCAATAAATTTAAGCAATTTCTTGGAAAATTTTCTTCAAAATATCTTAAGGAAATTAGAAATAATAAACAAACTAATATTTACGGTTTGATTGATACACATTAATAAAAATACGTGTGTATTTGAATGTCAAATTTTAAAGCAAATGATTAAAAACTTTAGAGAAAAACCAACAATGATGAAAGGAGTATTAAAAATTAACAAAATTTTGTAAATGGGAATAGCAATGACATTTTGTGAGTTCTGCAATTAATTAAATACAAATTCATCATCACAAAGTAATGGTTTACTTGCTTGTCAGTTTTAAATACAAAGATAAACACACAAGCGAATTTAAATGTGTCAAAATTTCAAAGCTTACTTGATTCACAAAGATTTATTTTTATTGATCCCACCCTGTAGATTAAGCGACGATAGTGGTAGACAAATGGTAGCTCTCTGCTTTAAGCTGGAAGTTATGTGAGCCAAACAAATAATCTTTGTTGAGAGAAAGAAATGTTGGGACATTACTTTTATGTACACCATTTTCCTCCCTATACCAACATCCCGAGACCGATTGAATCCTGAGTTTAAAAAAATTCTAAATCCTTTATTTTCTTTTCAAATTAACCTCTAAATTTAATTCAACTCTGATTAATCGTAATAAGCTTAGAAAATCTATTTAAATTACAATTCAAATATTTTCTGTGACGATATCTTCAGGCAAAGAATTTTTCTTTTAAATTATAAAAAATATGTTCTTCTTATTTTTCTTCTTCAAACCCTTATCCGCACCCCAATGGTGCATAGGGCACTGTGTCATATAAACGCAGTGTTATCTTGATCGTTAACACATGAAGGAAAAGTGATCAACTCTCCGTTTCATGGTACCAGGGTAATATTGAATAAATATTAGAATGGAAAAATTACTTTTATTTTATTTATTGTTTCGGCATTAACTTTGTGGTAAGACATGTTACAATGATTAAAGAAAACACTTCATAGCGGTCTTGTTAGTAATTATTTTTCGGAATTTGCAAATCACATAATAGATACTAATCACTCATTTCACTCTCATAAATTAAAATTATTACACCTTGTTCCATATAAAGGCCAAATTATGAATTATCTTGAAAATTTAGAAATCCAAAAAAACCTAAATTCTAATAATAATTTACTAAATAAAATATTGTTTCAAAATTCTTCACCGTTGCTTTCTATTTTTCCTTTGTTTTCAAACTCCACCCTTTGACTAACCCTTTCCCTTTACTTTCCCCTCTCCTTATTTATAGAACAATTTTATATTTTATATTTTAGTTATTATACAGACCTGAATGATGGAAGTTTAACTTCTGAAACATGTAGTCTATAATAAAACTCAAGTTGTTAAAAACAACTGTTTTCTTTAATCATTGAAAAATTACTTGTATTTATTTGACCTCCTCCTGGGAATCTAACCTGGAACCCCCAATATGGTAGCCGAGCTTGCCGACCACGGAAGTGGACATGGAGAAATTTCTTCACTTAGGATTACTTAGGAAAAAAATCATCGGATTAATTTATTACAAAGGGGTTATTTTAATTATAAATAGCTCATGGGTTGATTCAACCCCTAATAATGGAAAATTTGACGAACCGGAAAAGTCTTTATCCTTTCACAGGCCTTTCCGGTTCCAGCACTACTCGTATATTAGCATGAATCTTACAAAGGGAACAGTGTTTTAGAGAGGAAAATACTACATATTATATGTGAGCATTTCAAGATTTTATATATTTAATATA